>NC_081414.1:180892011-181192011 GCF_030272615.1 Cryptomeria japonica
CCTGTAGTAGTGCTACTGCCTAAGCAATAGACAATACTTGTTGGTAGTACTACTACCTACCGACCAGTAGTGCTACTACCGCTGGTAGCAGTCGCTATCGACTGTTAGCACTACTATGAACTGGTAGCGGTCCTACTGACCGGTAGTGCCGCTACCGATCGATAGTAGTCCTACTGATTGGTAGTGCTGCTACTAACCAGTAGCGGTCCTACTGACCAGTAGTACTACTACTGCATAGTGGTACTGACAACCGATAGTTCTACTACCTGCAGGTAGGAGACACTACCGACCCGCATGGTGGGACAAGCCCATCATGGGAACGGTAAGGTCCACATATCAAATAAAAACATACTTCCAAAGTATTCACAAAGCAATAAGCCATAAAATCGTTTAAACATAAAAATGATTGATTTCTAGATTATTTCACGGGCACACAAGCACAGTGCCAAGATCCAAAATTCAAAAGGGATATTTACTAGTAAGGTAAATGGTGAAATAAAACACACTGGAAGCCATAGCTAACCAAATCTTGGGCAATTAGATACTAGGATGCATACAGCAAACTAAATCTAATTCATTCTATTCCAAATAGATGAGATAAATCAAGAAGTTGATTTTCAAGAACAAAACATATAGTGAATAGAGAAATGAACCATTTCTTTCCTATAAGCAAACATATGAATTAAGATTCACAAAACCAACAACCATAGGCATTCTTTCCTCCATTCCTATCATTCCACTAGAATTTACAAGGAAATTTGCATATTTTTAACACATGGGAAGCAACTGAAAAATTCAAATTTTAATTTAAAACAAGAAGAGATTATCCAACCTTGAAGAAAACTACCAAGAAAAATGATGGAAGAATCCCAATCCTTGCAAACAAAATCGAATTCCAGCTCCTCCTTCCAAAATGATTTCCAATTTTCTCTCAAAAATTTTGCCTCCTCTTTCCCATGAATTTCCAAGCATATGGAAAAATATATTTCAACCTAAACTTTCTAGGTTGAAAGTCTTTCCATCCAATCACTTATAAATATTTAAAAATTAAAAGCAATCAGATTTACTTTCTTTTTCAAAAATAATTCTTTTCCAATAATTAAAATGCAAAAGTCAAATAGAAAGGTAAAAAGGAAAGCTTTTATTAATATTTTCTATTTCCAAAAATACTTTCTTTCAACATAAGCATTTAACACTTAAATGGCTAGGCAATTATTCATTTCCTTCCACAAATATATCAATGCAACTTTACATAATAAACTAAGCCATTTAACCATTTAGTCTAGCAAATCATTAATTAATTAAATCAATAATCTTAGAGCATAAAAATTAACTAATTACACCAACATAAGATAGCATCATCCATTCAATTAAATAACCATTTAAATAAATAGAAACACACAAAATGAAGGATGATCAAATGACGACTCACAAATGACCAAATGAAAGCACTATGACTTGCATACCAGCCAGATGGGAAAGACAACTGACTAACAAAACTCACACAAGTGTAACTGTGGGTCAAGATAGAGTCCAACAACTATCTCCTCCACTCCCATCAGACATATAAGGCATGCTCAGACCTATGAAATCAGGTGGAGTCGATACCCCGTACCTACCCGGTACTAGTACCTGCAATGTCCTACACCAAAGAATCCATACATGCATATAGACAAATATACATATATATAAATAGACATGGCACGCACACTAATGAAGGAGAATCATGATGTTCCCTATCTCACTAGAGTGAGTGAAGGAAAATCATCCCCTTGCATCCCAATACACTTGCAAACATGCAATATATAAATAACGCATCGCACATATAAGGTAAGAGTGTCAATCCATGATAATGATCCATAAATAAAATTAATCATAAGCACTGAGATACTGCATAAAATCATATACCACAGATCCAGATAAAGCAAGAAATAACATCTCATAAAATCTGAATCAATATACAATAATGTTCCACTGAACAGTCAACCAAAAACATACAAAAAGAGTCTGATCAAGGAGGGGTACTACAAGACTCCTTTGTAATGAGAAGTATGCTCTAGGTAGTGTGTCTTCTTGTATGTGTATGCCCCTTATTATATCACATACTTTCTATAGAAGTATTATCTGAATGTGGGTAGGCTTCCCACCGTTGTTTTTCCCTTTGCCAAGTTTTCCACGTACAAATCATAGTGTTATGTGGTATGGTTGCATTGTGTTAGTTCTTTGTTTCATTCTTAAGTTTTATTGCTTACCAATTTTTTATTTCTTCTCTTCGATATTCATGTTTATGTGCTTTGGTTAAAGGTTTTTAAGTGGTTTAATTAATATAATATGTTGACAATTTATTCACCCCCCTCCCCCCTCTGAGTTGTCTATCGGTTATGCTAACATACAAATGATAAGAAATTTAACTTGCAGCTCAAAGTCTTCAAATATAATTTCCCAATCCCTTAAAACTACAAGTAATAGCAACAATACAAAGCCTACTACTAATCACTTGACATCAAAAAATTTCCCAAAGATGCAAATAGCACAAAGTCTACTTATCACAATTGGAAAGCTCTATTACACACATTAAACAATATCACCAATATCAAGAAATTTAAACAACATATATAAGCAATAAACATAGGAACATCAACTTATATAAATAATCTTTGACACAACATAAAGTTTGAGATCAAATGGACTTTCTTTATTTATTTGGTTGATTTGAATCTTCACAACAAAAAGCTCAAAGTCTTAGTTGAGGCAAAAATTCGGCAGAGTCTTGCTTATTAAATAAAAGATAAATACTTACAAATGAGGCTCCTCTATATATAGAAGAGAAAAGGAGAAAAAGGTGGGCACGGTTGACTAATTCAATTGCACAGTCCCACTTGACTACAAGTACATCATAAAGGGAACATGCAATTGTGAGAAAACTTACAACATCTAAAAATGCAACTACATTAAAAATACATCTACATGAAAAAACAAGTGTCAAAAAGGAGACACTTTATTCATCTTTCTCCTCCTCATTGGATTTAAATTCTTCAAATTTAGCCAAGATGGATTTCATCTCAGCTTCATCTCGCAGGGCGATTGAACTTGATATAGCATTGATCCAGAATATAGCATCTTCGGCCTTCACATGCTGCTTCTTTCCATCTTTGGGGAAAGAGGCAAGCAACTCTAAACCATCCTGTATTTCAAGAATCTTGTCAAAAGTGTTCAAAGTGAAATATTGCTCTGCACAATGTGAGATTAGAAAGTGGAATTCCTAAATGATGGTATCTCTTGTGACCAACTACTGATTACCCTTACCATATAAGAAGCAAGGGATATCAGCTATTCTTGCTGAAATTTGATCAATATTATTGTATAAACCTAAAAATGGTCTGAAAATAATTAATTGAATAAGCAATTATTTAATTAATCCTCCTTCCCAATTTAATTGAATTCATTAGCATTTTGATTAAACTCTCCCACTCGTCTACTTATTAATAAATCTAAGGATTTATTTAATAGGTTCATTTCAATAATTCCTTTTAATTAATTAATTCAAATTAATTAATCCCCCCCATCAAATTCATTTCTTCTAAATCCCCTAATTAATTAAACAAATCAATTTATCAGTTATTGAAAATAATTCGCCTTTTCCTATTATTTGAATTTTTAAATTCAAATTCCCCACATGCCTTCTAACTTCTAACCACCTAACCTAACCACCCCTAAACCTAACCCATTCCATCTAACCCTAGGTTTTATTAACCTCATCTTAGCTTGGACATCCTAACCTCCCATGGTGTGGATACTCTCCCCTTGAGACACATGGCATTCTTGGGTCACATGTCTCCCCTCTTGGACACTTGTCCTCTCATGAGCAAAGCTCCTCAACACTTGTCACCATAGAGATGACATATGTCCCCTTTCATCCAACCTCTTCTCCTACCAACCTCCAATTGTCCCCTTTCATCCAACCTCTTCTTCAACCACCTCCAATTTCACCCTTGATATCTTCAAATTCAATCTTGACCATTGATTCCTGCCACCTCACCTCTGGCCTTGGAAATCCTATAAGTATCCCCCTTGTTGGAGCACAAATCATCCCATCTCATTTTGCATCTTAAGCATTGTTACTATAGGAATATTCATAGTAGCATTATCATTTGAGCATTGTTATTTTAGGCAATTGCATCTTAGATCTAGCTTAATTTGCTTATTTTCTAGCTTAATCATCATCATTTCTAGCTTAAATGCATCATCATTATCATTTCAAATCCTCCATCTAGGTGTAGTCAAGTCATTGGAATTTGCCTATCCAGATCTGAGAGCAAATCCACACTCACATCTATTAGGAGGCGATAGATCACTTTATCATGATTTCATATTTCTTTGTTTTAAATATGCTAATCATTCTTGTAATGATCTATTGAGTGTTTTGTGTTGCAGTTGCAGGTATCATACTTCATAGGCACAGCATTTTGGCACCCACCGTAGGGGCAGAATTATCATTTTTGGCTTCTCAAGCTTCATCAAACCTTTATCTCTAGTCGGGTCAGAATCAAAAACTCGTACGAGCTCCTTTATAGCCTTGTATGAACTACTTTGTGAACCAAGATGATAGTTCATCCTGACTCGTACGAGCTTCTAAATTGTCATACGAGCCTATTTCAGTACTCACACAAACTCAGAAAGATTGTCGTACGAGCTGGTAAATCATGTCGTACGACCTTCTACTTCCATGTTTTTAAAATAGACTACATTTTAGGGTTTCATGCTTAAATTCGATTACTACTAATGCTAACCCTGGTCTGTTTGTGATCTTTTTGGCAACCTAACTAGTTTTTGCAGGACGTTGTCAAAGACTCATTGCATAAAAACACATCATGACTACTAATGAATCTGTTTTGCAGGTTGTCTAGGAGGACTCAACTAAACTCTATGTCTTCTTTAATCTTTCTAGGCACACTTTATTTTGCTAATGGAAATGAACAATCATTGTTAGGATTGATCATAGTCCCAAAGATACTAAGAGAGGGGGTGAATCAATATCTAACTGGTGTATAGAATATTTAACCTTATTAAGTATTTTGCATTCCAAAATAGTGTACTGGTAAACAAGAATTAATGTAGTAAATATGAATAGTAAAGACAACATAGAAAGCAAATCATAACACAAGATGTTTAACGAGGAAACCTGGTGTGGGAAAAACCTCGGTGGGATTTGTGACCCACAATATTCACTCACTGGCCAATGAATGGATATTACTTACAAGAGGGGCCTGCACATGCAAGAAGGCCAACTGCCTAGAGCTCACTGCTCGATTACAAAAGGAAGTCTCACTGACTTACAAAATGAATTATGAAAATCCAATATAATGTACTGCTATAATTCAGCATCTACTATGCCAGGTTCAGTACCAGTTTAAGCTCATACTATAACCATAAACCCTTAAACAAAATCTACCTTAATATTTGCTCATCACTTCTGCCATATCCATCTCTCACATCTAAATGATTTACAAGACCTCATACATATATGAGTCTTATTACAATATGCCATTTTGGCTTACAAAAGATATTACAATTAAATACAATAAACAAAACTTTATTCCTGTCAGCTGGAATGCTGGTGAACATTCTTGTCGTTGTCGGTGAAGTGCCTGTTGGTGCCGATGTTGGTGCCTGAAGATATCCACAAGGTTGCCGGTAAGTTGCCATCAATGACAACACCTTCAATCACCTTCAATTCTTATTGGAGTGTGCAATTCCAACAATCTCCCCCTTTGACATTGATGGCAACACTCATGAGAAAAATCCAAAAATCGTATCCAAAAATAAAGTCAAAAATTTAACCAAAAATGTGTGCTCCAAAATGTGTGCTCCGCCTAAGCAGATGATCTCCTCTGGTAATCATTTTTCTCTATCCTACTACTCCCCCTTTGACATCAATGATAAAGGTTGTCGAAATTACCAAATGAGTGCAGTCTTCAATTTGAACCTTGTAACCGGTTGGTTACAATCTGGAATAAGTCTGCTAAAACCAAATTCAAGCTCTAAGTAAACCTGTTATGTCCTTCAAAGTTGCCTCTGCTCTCTGAATTGTACCGATGAGATGATGCATTTTCTCTTCTGGTGTCTTTTGTCCTTGAATTAGTGCCTCAGAGATCTCTTTCCTTAGAGAGATGAGGTTATCTAACTTTGGACTGAGTCTACATTTTAGCTCTTTGGCATTTCCATTTATTCTTTCCTTCTCTTTCTCTAACTTCTCCAATTTATCTTCAAATCTAGCAATTTCCTATTCAATAACTTATATAGGTTCAGATGAACCAATGATATTATCAGCTATGTCATTAATCTCCTTTTGAACTTTGTTGATTTCCTTGTCAATATTCACTGTCAAAAGATTAGTCTTACAAGTGTCTTTGTACAGTTCCTTGAACTCCATAATTGTGTTGCTCGGTGCTGGTAAAAGAGTGTCAATGTGTTCCATGCACTTCTTTATTGTTTTTTCAAATAATTTATCTCTTTCCTTCTCCATTTTCTCCTTAAATGTTTCTTCATTTATTTGATCTATAGTTAGTATATTGCCAGTAATATATTTAGACAATGTGTCTAACTAACTCAAAGAATCCTTATTATCTACATTGCATTTGGGTGCAATTAACTTAAGAATAGGAATTGTATCATCTATTGCCTTATAGGCCAATGCATTACAATCTGTAATTTTCTTTATTGAATCCAAGAGCACTTCAGCCACATTGGTGGGTCTAAATTTTGTCATTGAAGTATTGGATGTCTACCCAACTACCTTTACAATCTCAGTGCTTTCGGTGAGAGTAATTTTTCTTGAATCTACCTCTGGTGGGTTAATCTGTGTCTACATTTCCACTAGCAAAGGTTTTGAATTTTCAATGGTTGTTGGTGGCACTATCTTAGTGTGTACCTATGAATCAACCTGTTTCTTTGCTTATGTCTCTACTTGTTTTATAGTGTTATCTATCGGTATCTCTGTCTATTTTTTTGCATTGTCCACTACCAGTATCTTAGATGTTGTCTTTGTTGGTTTCTCAATGCTTGCATCAGTGTTATCAGTAACCATGCCACTAACCAAGGGATCAACTGAATGTTCAATTTTCTCTGACCTCTCTGTTTAAGTCTCAACACCAATCTCAATGTTTTCAGTCGGTTGCTCAATAGCAACATCATTTTTCTTTTCCTCAGTGCTTTCTTTATTAACTACAATATTAACCTCCTGAGTGTCAATGTTCATCGTGTACAAAATTTTAGACTCAAGGTTTGTGTCTTCATGTGGTGTTTCCACATTCTCAATAGTCAGTGTACTATCAGTTTGTACCGATGGAGTAACTGAAGGTGGTGGTAGGTTATCAGTCACTTTTATATTGGGTAGTCCACCTACCTTTCCTTTTCCCTTGTCCTTTTGATATACCTTAAAAGTTTTAGGTCTTTTCAGTTCTTCTTGTTTTTCTTTCTCAACAAAGAAAATGTCCCATTTGTCAACTGTCTCTTCTAAAATTTCATTAACTCTGTCGAACATTAGGCTCACATGTTAGTGTCCGCTTGAAAAGACTATTTTGTTTGCTTCACTAATTAGTTCATCAATTTATTCAACAGATTTTACTGGATGTATAGCTAGCGATTTCTCAATTTTAATTTTCTTGTCAAGTTCCATAATTGCTAACTTCTTAGCATCTAACCACCTATACAATTCACTAGGCAAATCATCTACAACTTCTATTAACACTTTCTTATATATGTCAAGATGTAGAATGATGTTATTCTCTATACTTTATTTTTCCTCATTTGTCAATGTATCATACAATTTGCTTACATTGGATAAATTACCATCATCTATTATTTCATTCAGTAAGTTGTCTAGTGGTGGTATGACCTGTTTTTGCTTTCTCCTTTTAGGTGTCAGCTTCTTTGTCGGTGGTCTCACTGCCTATTGCTTATGCCTTGATGTTCTAGTTTTCTTGGGAGGAGGAGAGGGTACCAGTGAGGGTTTTCTCTTCCTATCTACTCTTTTGAATTCAGTAGGAATTTCACTGTCAGAGATGGATGTACCAACCGGTGAGAGATGTGCCTCCAGTTGTAATCCTTCTAAGTCACTTTCCTTTATACCAGTGATATTCATGACATTTTCTTTAATTTCCTTAACTTGTTTAGATGCACTTGTTATGTATTTTTCTCTTCTCTTCCTTTGTTTCAATGTTTGTACATCACTTTCAATTGATTTTGCACTACCAAAATCCTTTTCTTCTAGTTCTCTAGGGGCTTCTAATAGGGCTTTGACATAAGTTTCAATTATGTTTACATCTGCATCATATCGCATTTTTGTTACCCATGTAGTTCTAGGAAGAACTGCCTCCATCCATATTTCATCCCTCTTGATTACAAAACATATTTTCTTCTCATATTTATCTACAATGTTTTGTGGTAATCTTTCTCTTGTTTTCATTTTTGCTTTGAATGTTTTGAAGTGCTCAGCGATATTGTTATCCTTATCTGTGCCCATACCGGTGAAGATATCTAACAATTGTTTACCTACCGGTATATCAAAACCAAAGTCTTTCTTACCAATACTGGGAACCTCTTTTGTAAGATACAACATCAGACATACCAAGAGATTGCCAAAATGAAAAGTACCTTTCTTGTCTCCTTTGATCTTTTTCAGATTATCTATTAACTCATCCTTTAACTACTCACATACATCTATCTTTGCATCAATGTTAACCATATCATATGCATTTTTAATACAAAGACTAGAAACAGAGTTGAGTTGCATGGGTGGCCTTATAACCTAAAATCATACTTATGAATATAGCATTCACATCTTTTATATCATTCACTCTCAGGGATCTGCTATCATAGGTTGCAACTGTTAATGTCATCACAGTGTTATTAGGAACCTTTTTAGTTTTATCTGGCCTGCTACCGGTGGAGGGTAAGCCAGTCACTGCCCTAACTGCTTCCTTAGTGATTTTGTGAATGGAGTCTAGCCAAAATATTTTACCATGAACTCTGCTAAGTACAATCCTTACTAACTCCTTAGGAAATTCTGGGATGTCAAGTATTTCCACAAAACCTAAAGTTTCAATAACCTTATGTTCGGGTTTCACAATTCCACTTTCATCGCAAATAACATTTCTAAACATTTTCAATATTTCTTCTGAACCTAATTCCTCAATATGGCAATGAATATAGATTCTAGGGTCTTCTGCATATGCAACTCCTTTAGGGATTTTTGAAAAAGCTCCTAGGGAATCATCTTGTTTTGCTATCTCGGGGAAAATCTTAAAAACGAGCCTAGGGCATTTAACTACCTCTATAACAGTAGAATTTGCATTAAATTCTGGAGCATAGGAGGAAGCCATTGATAAATACCTTAATCTGTCTGATAGGTTTGGATGCTTGAAAGAATTTGCTTCACTTCTCGCTATGGATGCCTACGCTCGGATTTTTGCATTCTTGGGAAGTTTAAATGCTCGGTGAATGAAAAAGAGGGAAAATCAAAGATTTATAATTGTAGACACCTAAAATTGTCCTGTCTAATTCAATAAATATTTTTATTTATTTAATTATTTTAAGCCTAATTCTTATATTAATTAAATAAATCTTTATTTATTTAATTAATTCATTTATCCTCTTCTAGCCTTATTTCTCATTTAAATAAATACATTTATTTATTTAAATTATCCTTTTCTAAATTATATAAATACTTTTATTTAATTTAATTGATCCCACTTCTTCTATTAATTAAATAAATCTTTATTTATTTAATTAATTCATTAACCTTTTCTACCTATGACACATGTCATTCATCTCTTAATTCCTACACTACCTACCCTCTCATTATTTTCTTATTTTCTCTACCTACCCTTTAATCATAGCCGACCATTTATCTTTTACACCTCTCAATCTTATCCCTCCATTTCTTTTAGTGTCTTTTATATAAGCAGATTCTTCCTTCATTATCAACCCTAATTAGCTAATCATCCTGACTACTCTAGCATTCGAACTTTCATATGCGATCAAGCCTACTTGCAACCACATTTATGTTCTTTGTTGAGCTCTTGTGCACACATAAAATCTAAGAGAAAATATATCAAGCAAGATCAATGGAGATAGAAAGAATGGAGATCCAAACCCTATTGGACATGTGATGATATAATCTTTGCTATTTCATTTGATTTGCATTGTCTTAGGTAATCTTCATATGTTATGGTGGATCTTTGTTGTTGTTAGGCTAGGGTTTTGTGGTTGAATCTATTTAGTCTTTCAATATTGTTGTTTCCATTTTCACCATAAACATTTTGGCACGCCCTGTAGTACATGGATTTTTGTTAGATCTATGTTGTTTTTGCAGATTTTTCTAACCCTATATTGCGGTTTTGTAAAACAATTTGGAGAATAACCTTGTGCAGCTAGGGTTTTGGACACAAAATCAAGATCTTGGAGAGATTTGATCCGATCTCACAAAAGGCTTGGAATTTTTGGACAACCTTTTGTTGGTAGGTTGAAGATAGTATCAACATCTCTCAAACCAAAATTTAGATCTATTGGAGCATACTTTAATTTTCTATGAATTTTTTTATGAATTTTCATTAAAAAATTAATTTTGAGAGAAAATGAGCGAATTTTTTGGATTTTCTTATACTTTTGGAAAGCTATCTAATTTATACACATGTTTTGTTCTTTGTGATTTTAATTTTGATGCAAAATATTTCCTAAAAAATTGGATTTTTAAAAATTAGGGTTTCCATTATTTTGATCAGATATCACAAACGGGTTTGAATTTTGACATCAATTTTTTTTGCAAGTCAAGAAGAGTAGCAAAAATTCTTAGTAAAAAAATAAGATTTTTTTGATCATATTTGAAATTTCTATGAATTTTTTATGCATTTTCATAAAAACTTAATTTTGAGAGAAACTTAGCGAATTTTTCAGATTTTGTTACATTTTGGGAAATCTCTCAGAATTATACACAAGATCTGTTCTTTGTGATTTTAAATTTGATATAAAATCATTCCTAAAAAATTGGATCTTTGAAAATTAGGGTTTTGCATTATTTTGTTCATATCTCACAAACTGCTTGGATTTGTTGCAGAAATTTTTTTATGCAGGTTTGGAAGACAATCAGGAGTAAAAATTTCAGATTTTTTGGATCAATTTTGCATTTTATATGAATTTGTTATGATTTTTCATAAAAAATTAATTTTTGGAGCAAATTAGCAAATTTTTTGGATTTTCTTACATTTTTGGAAATTTCTTGAAATTTTACAGTTGGTCTTTTTTTATGATGAATCAAATCTTTGATTTTGTCAAAAAAATGCATTGTTGAAGGCCCCTATTTCACAAAGTCTTTTGGATCTAAAATTTACCTAACTTTTGTGCTTGTAGGAGGGGTATTATTGCAAAACTACTAACAAATCTTTGTTGCAGAATTTTGGCAAGGGTTTTTTATCTTCATTGTGCGCCTTGTTTTCATCAATCATCAAACACTTCAATTGGTGCACTAAAATTGAACCAGTATCTTTTGTGTCTTGGGCAATAAGCTCTTTTTGTTTAATCTCTAGAGGGCCTGTCTCCCCGTGTAGTCATTAGGACTACTAGTGAGGAGAGAGCGATGCTAGTGGTAGTGAGGAAAATCCATCCTCTTCCGAACCACTATAAAACAACTGTATCTACGGTGAAAGCCATGGGTAACACATGCTGATTAGTTCATATCGACACTATGTCTCCCCATAAACCTGTTTGATCAAATTTATTTGATCAGCTATAGGGCATAACCCCTACCAGCTAAGAGCCTTTTGTATTTACAGAGCTGAAAGTGCTGCATGTATGGCAACATGAGTGGATGCCCTTACTAGCACCTTTTTGTTTTAGAAATCTAAAATCCTTCTAGTTGTTTGGTCAGGAGGTCAGACCTCTAGAGCGACCCACACACATACAATTCTTAGTAGAGATACAAATTTTGCCATGAGGAGTTTTTGTGGGGACTGATGTTTGTCTACCCCAGAGAAGTGAGTGTCGAGGGTGGAGCCAGTGCAGTCAAGCATCTAAGTATCTGCTCTGAATAGCGTAGCCTCAGGTAAACCCCATGTGGGATCAACAACTATTGTCCTAGCCAGCCATAGGAATTGTGCTTGTCTTCTTTTGAACATTCAAACATTCAAGATAAAACATAAAAACATTGTGTCTTTTTGTGTCTTCAAGTGTATGCCAAAAATTTTTACATCAAACAACACACTTTTCTTTGAGTCATTTTGAGTCTAAACACTTGCAAACATTGAGTCCTCATCAACATTGTGTCCTCTTGTCACGAAAAATAGTCAAAAATTCAAATTTGGTCACAACAAACAACTTCACAAATTGGAAAAATTTACAATCCAACAAACAAGAACAGTGAGTTTCAAACTTATTGAGCTTCCTAGGTTATCTCTCTGGGTTTTCATCTAGCATTCAACCTATCTTTGGGTCTCACAATGTCTATCATTGCTTTACATCTTGCATTACATTCACAATTGTCTAAACTTGAGTCAAAAGGTCACTTGCTTGTCCTCATCTTGCTTTGTCAACACACTACATACAACAGCATTTTGCTAATTGGTCCCTCATTAAGGTCTATCACATTTGGGTCCCATTTGGTCTTACTTAGATTCAAGGTCAACTTACCTCATCAAGATAAACTATCATCTCTTTGGAAGTCACACCTACTCTACTACATACATACTTGGTCTTACACTTTGGACATTGCAAGTACACCTTAGATTCATTTACATTCCATCCAACTCTTGGTCTTCCATACCTTTCCATTTTCATCTAATCTCATGCATCTTGGTCAAGACCTAGTTCATGGTTGAAACCCACTCCCAAAAATCTAGGAGAGACGCTAAAGAGGCTCAAGAGTCCACAAACATGAGTGCCTATGAGTATGACATTAATTTCTTTTTCAATTCTAATCATACCACATTACCTGACATGGACGCTTATAGAAACATTCAAAATATTGAGAACATGGACACTATAAACAACAATGATACAAACAATGACAATATGGACAACATTTAAGTACATTTAGCATAAGTGAAAGACTCCATTATGGATCCCTGTTTTAATCGATTGGTTGAGAAAGTAATGAAGAGAGATAGACAATATTTCTTACAAGTGATGGCACAAAGTGGAGCCAAGATCCCTCATGATTTTGACATGTCTCAAATAATGGAAAATTAACCTTTGCAACAACCTCAACTCAATATGGATCAAAGGAGGCCTAATAGTGGAGGGAATAGAGGACCACATATTGATACTGAATCACCATCATCTTTGTTTCAAAAACCTGAGGTCCTACATACACATGGTCAAGCATATGATACTCACCTTCATAGACCATTATGGAAGTCTTATGTAGAAAAATATACTCAATCACATGCCAATGCTAAGGACCAACCACCAAAGCAATTGGATATCCAAAGGCATGTTCAAAATTTGGAAACAAGGAAACTCCACGTCAAATTTGGGGGCAACACATTAGAACAAACTCATGACATGCTTGTAGAGTATGGTATACATGGACAAAATAGATATTCCATTCTTCATCATGACTCTATACCAAGTGGTCCTTATACGCAACATCACTATATACCTCCTCCATATGAACATGTGTATGCTCAATACCATCCATATATGCAACATGCTCCTCCTCCACCCAGTGCTTCAGCCATGGGGTATGGTCCAAGAAGTCAGTCTCCACCTAAGAACAATTTGGAACAGCAAATAAAGGACTTACAAAAGAAAATGGAGGACATAAATACACCGAAGCCAACTTAAAAAATCAGAGACATATGTCCCTATCCATTTGACAAAAGCATTTCAATGCCTATGTTTCCTACACACTTTGTGACACCTAAGTTTGATAAGTACAGAGGAAAAGGGGATCCTAAGGCACATATAAGACAATTTTTTACAGCTTGCATTGAGGTAGCAGCAGAAGAGACATATTGGATGAGATTGTTCCCACAAAGCTTAGGTGATCAAGCTATGGAATGGTTCTCTCAACTCCCACCTGGAATTAAGTCATGGGGTCACTTAGCAGAGGCATTTATCCAACATTTCTCATACAACATAGAGATAGACATATCAATCACCACTTTGTGCAACACCAAGCAAAAGGATGGAGAATCTTTTTCATCATTATTACAAAGATGGAGAAATCTAGCTAGTAGATGCTCTTGTGAAATTCCACAAAAATAAATGGTAGAGATGTTCACCCAGAATGTCCATAGAGAAATTTGTTATGACCTGAGAAAAGCTTGCTTGTCCACTTTCAAGGACGTCATTGAAAAAGGATTAACAATAGAGAAGGTCCTAATTGAGCAAGGCATCATCAAAATATTCAAAGAAAACAAAGAGGACTATAAAGGAAAAGACAAGCCAAGATTTTGGAATAAAAATAAGAACATAGTCAATGATGGTGTTGTTGATGCCAATACAGTATGACCCAAAACCATTTTTTCAGGATCAAGCTCTACAAACAATCAAGTGAATACTCAAACAACTTCCAAATCATGAAGGAAGTACACCCAATTGGGAGAACCACTTGAGTCAGCTTTTAAGAAGCTAGTGGCAAACAAAATAATAACAATTCTAGATTTGCCTCCATATGAGCCAAAGGTCAAACCAAATTGGTGGAATGATGATGAATATTGTGAATTTCATAAAAGAAAGGGAAATAAAATAGGAAACTGTCTTCGACTGAAGAACATCATACAAGATATTATTGATAGAGGTGACATTGAGATTGAAGTACACTCATCTAACCAAGAACATGAAATGTTTAAAGAACCATTCCCAAAACATGACAAGGGAAAATCCAAAGCCACAGATGAGCATACCAACTATACCAGATCATCTTATTACTATGATTCAACTATCAATCACATTTTGATGGATAATTATATCTCTACCATTATCATAAAGGACAAAACACCTGAAAAATTCTACCCAAAGACCCAAGGTTGTTCTAAAAGGCATTGGATCTTCTTTGAAACCTACCTCTGAATGTAATGTTACAACTCATCAAGGTAAATTTATTTTGCAAGGTGCTCCACCTAAAAACATCACTTCCTCATCAGCCAAACCTGAGTATGACCTTGTAGAATAGTTAGGGAAGACACTCACGCTTATCTCAATCCTTGAGCTCTTACGCATATCCCCTACACATAAGGTCATTCTTGACAAAACTTTGAGAGACACTTCCGTCCCCACTGATCTGAATGTGGACCAATTTCAAGCCATGGTGGGATACCTTTCCATTCCACACTCCCTTACATTCAGAGAAGTTGACTATGTCTCCATGAGCCAACCACATAATCCACCTTTACACATTGAAGCCTTCCTACACAACTATCAAATAAAATGATTCCTGATAGATGGAGGAGCTGGTCTCAATATATGTACTTTGAACACAACAATACAATTGGGATATTCAGGCAAAGTTGTGAATTCTACAAACAAAATTACCATCAAGGCATATGATGACAAAGAGCGTTCATCCAAGGGCACAATCACCTTTCCTCTTAGAGTTGGGCCAATGATGAAGGACGTGGTTTTTCAAGTCCTAGACCTAGATCTCACATACAACATATTGCTAGGATGCCCATGGATTCATGAGATGAGCATAGTACCATCTACATGTCATCGATGTATAAGGTTTCCACATACTGGAGTTGAAGTGACCATCAAAGGTGATCCAAAACCATTCATATATTGTAATAATTTGTGCCCTAGATCAGAAAAAATAATCCTAGTCAATCGAGAGGCTATTCCTTCATCAGCATATGTGGATCCAGAATCCTTGAAAGCTTCTACATCAAAACAATCAGAGATCAAAGATAAGTTCAAGGTTAAGGACATGGAATGTGGTGAGTATATCTTTCATGTTGATCAACTCCCACTATCTCCTAAGGTATTCAGTTGACAAGAACAATCTATAAACAATTTGCAAGGAATTGGATGTGAACCACCTAGTGTTGTGGCTACTAAGTCCGAATGCAAATCTCCTCTAGTGGTGCAAGCAATGTAACTCTTGATATCAATAGTCCTAAGAGTGGTTCCAATGAAGAATCTATTGAGTGTATCACTAGCCCTCTTGAGAACTCACATAGCCTTACCATTTCATCCACTCATTCCATTTCCAGTCCTCTCCCAGACTTGGATCAACAAGAATCACAAAAGCCCTTACTAATTGGAGATGAAAAATCAAGCTTTGAAAAGAAAAATCTAAAAGTCAAAAATAAAGAGAAGTCCTTTAGTTCAAATCAAAATCAAAAGCTATTGGACTCTGCAAAAATCAAAGTCAAGGATAAAAATCCTATGGAGAAAAAAGAACAAGAGTTGATCTCCCCTAATACCAAAATAATTGGGGGAAAAAGTTCTACAATTTCAAGATAAAAAGAATACTTGTTGATCCTAAGTCTCCATCATGCTATCTCACTTTCACTTCTTTTCACAATCATAAGCCTTCATCACTCATCCCCTTGTTCCACACATCCTTTCCCTTCTAGCGATACATCATGGACCTTTAATGGAGCTTTCTCCAAGGACTTTGTTATTAGGGATGCCCAAACTTCTTTAGGTGACACACATATGGGCCTATGTAGTTCACACTTTAGTAATTTTACCTTAGTTCCTTCATCAAGGAAGATAGTCACTCAATATACACATCATTCGGTCAAGGAACAATGTAGGTACAATTAGAAGGTTAAGCCTCACACATTTGAGGTGGGTGACTTAGTTCTCAAAGAAAATCCTAAAAATCAGCAAGACAGAGAGAAGAAGGGCAAGTTCGAACCAAATTAGCTTGGTCCTTACATCATTATAGCAGCCTATGGATCCGGTGCATATCAACTTTCAACTCCAGATGGAAAACCTTTGGAGGATCCTATCAACAGCATACACCTTCGTAGGTTTTATACATAGCTCTTCAGAGTATCCTAATTCAAAAATACAAAAAAATAAAAAAAAATACAAAAATACAAAAAAAGCATAAACTTAAAAAATCGTTACTTGGTGAAAACTTGGCAAACAGGCGCCTTGTGACACCAAAAAAAAAAATTTTAAAACAAAAAAAGTAAAGAGAAATAAATTCATCTAATAGTGAAAACCACTTCAGTGGCGCCCTGGGAAAGTACCATGGTGAAAATCGGGTCGTCGACACCATGTGTAGAGACATTGCTCCTCCCTCCTTCAAGATTCACTTTCATCCTTTCACTTTGCACACACTCACAACCTATTCATTCATAACAAACTTAGCCATTCCCATCATGCCTTGTTATTGATCTACCCAAGATTGGTTAGCCATTCATAATAAACCTTCCTTTTCACCCCTTTCCATCCATAATAAATCATCTCCTATCTGTGGCTAAGGAAAATCCTATGTCTAGTGATGGTGTGGAACTAAGAGCATCACATGTTCTGAGGAGTACAATTTCTTCCAGCTTTCTTCAGTCTATCCGCACACAATCCACAATAAAGTAACATTTGCATCACCAATATGCAATAAAGTTCCATCTTCTCTGCAATAAAGTATTAGTTTCATGGATTTCATTAGTTTCAAATGAGACACAATTCGAACAATGGGCTTCAACAAATTAAATCTTTCAACAGACTCAGACAATACTATGGTTCATTGTTATCTATCATTTTGTGAAAATAAACTTTGTGACTACAATCAAATAGAATTATACAAGTGACAAGAGATACTAAACTTGAGGACTACAATGGATGTTGGTGTTGAGTCTTGGTTTTCTTTTAATTTTATCTTTTGGTGACATGTCTTTTAGCTTTTCCAAGATGTCTTTGACTAGAGATTTTATCTCTAGGATGTCTTTGACTAGAAAGGGGAGGATGGGGTATCGTCACCTATTTTTCTTTGTTGTGTGTGGATTGTCTCTTATTAATGCTATGACTTGTCCAAGGATATAAGGACACTGTGAGTCTAGTATGAACTGGGGCATTCCTTACTTGTGATTGTCTTATCTCCATGCAAATGGGTACAGTGACTTTATGGGTCAAACATATATCTAGATTGTCATACTATTTTCCATAATAAAGCTCAATGATGATAACGCACAAGAATCTCTTTCACTTTCATATCTTCTATCTTCCATCCCCCTTTCTTGATTGACCTCCATCATCTTTCTTGAGTCTGTGTAGCCTGCTATCACATGATTGAGTATAATGACACACCAAAAATATCTGCATTTCATGTAGCTACACCTACATTACCACATATTAGCATTTCATACATATAGATATCACAATTGTACCATATCCTACACACAAGACATGTTAGCACATTTTACATTCTCATCATGTAAATAGTTATTTGCATTATCATATTCATTTGCATTTCATACATTCACATTTGCATCATGCATAACATTTAAAAATATAAAAGCACAAAAACATATTGCATTTCCTTGTGTACATATTTGCATCCATATCATAAGCATCACATAGAAACATACATCACATAGGTACACATGCATATAGCTACTGCAATGATGAATCATCTCATATATATATATATATAGAGAGAGAGAGAGAGAGAAATCATAAGTGTCATGATACAATGATGTCAAAATACATATGGCTACAATCACCCAAAGGTGTCATCATACAAAATGGTACAAAATAGATACATAGGGATCCCTCTAAGGCTATGATGAATGCCCTCCCTCAGAGCTGGCTGGCCTCGATGGAGTCTAATCCCTAGAAGCCCCACCCCAGGATCATCTCTCTTGCCCCTTCTATCTAGTGGTGGTGGAGGACCCATGACCCCACCACTAGATGCATGTCTCTATCTTGATCGTAAGGAACCAACTCCCCATTGATTGGTATCCGCAGTATCTTGTACACATCCTCTAAGGTGATTGTCATCTCACCCATCGACAAATAAAACATGCAAATCTTTGAGTGCCATCTCTCAGCTAATGCAATTAGCAATTCCATGTTTGCCCAAAACTCAGACACATACATAATATATTGCAAGCCCATAGCCTCAACTACTTCTCTCTCCTTGAGTGTCAGTTATGGTCGTAAGCTCTGAGTTGAGGGAATCTCTCCCATGACTCCAGCATAGGTAGGTCCTCCTGTAGTCAAGAAAATCAACAATGTCAATCCTAGTGGCATTCCCTATTCATCACAAAGTGTTGCTCTTTTTTAGTATTCTCTGTTCATCACAAAGTACTACTTTCTATCCTAGTGGCATTCCCTGTTCATCACAAAGTGCTGCTCTTTTTTAGTACTCCTTGTTCATCACAAAGTACTACTTTCTATCATAGTGGCATTCCCTGTTCATCACAAATTGTTGCTTTCTATCCTAGTAGCATTCCCTGTTCATCACAAAGTGTTGCTTTGATCCTATTCTAGGGCCTCTACTTGAGTGTATCCTACAGAATTGTCAATCCTAGTCCTATCTGCTATTTTAGTCTTCCCTAGAGGACTTGCTTGAGTGTATCCTCTCAGTAGCTTATCCAATCAACAACGTATGTTCATCATACATGCACATTCTTGACACAAATGCGCATTCATGACACAAACACGCTTACATACTATACATACGTACCTGCTCTACACAGATGTGCCTGAATCACACAAACTCTCTTGAAATACACAGACGTGCTCGTATCTGACACAAACGCTACTGCAATCCTAGACGTGCTTGGCACCAACACAGACATGCCTTAATGTTTTTCCTCCCACTTGACATTTTTCTAGACATACCTAATGCGCATTTGTTACCCTACCTAGCATGCATTTATGACAACAATTAATCTGGCAAAGTACAAGGAGGTTTTGTGGTACTTACCGGCTCTCCTGTATCTACTGGCCTCTGAAATTGGCGAACGCGATCGAATCTATGCACCAAAGCCATCGCTATTGACTACTAACTTCTCTCTACTCTCTCTACACTCTGATCTCTTGGATGTGTGGATGACAATAAGGATGTTTTTCCCTCGTAGTCTATCTTATAGACTACCCTAGCCCTCATTTCCCAAATTAGTCTTCTTTATCCCATGACTCTGTCATCCTATCCTATCTGGTCAGTCATTTCTAGCCTTTCTTTCTTATCGAGAGATTATCTGCGATCTTTTCAAACATTTTTATCCAATCTCTCGAGGGGGCATATCATTCCCATCTTGGGGAAACTTTGTATCAGTTCATCTTATCTTCTTTGAAACAACGTGACAAGCTGCATTGTCTCAAACAGGGGCAAAATGTAGACACCTAAAATTGTCCTACCTAATTAAATAAATATTTTTATTTATTTAATTATTTTAAGCTCAATTCTTCTATTAATTAAATAAATCTTTATTTATTTAATTAATTCATTTATCCTCTTCTAGCCTTATGTCTCATTTAAATAAATACATTTATTTATTTAAATTATCTTTTTCTAAATTAAATAAATACTTTTATTTATTTAATTGATCCCACTTCTTCTATTAATTAAATAAATCTTTATTTATTTAATTAATTCATTAACCTTTTCTACCTATGACACATGTCATTCATCTCTTAATTCCTACACTACCTACCTCTCATTGTTTTCTTATTTTCTCTACCTACCCTTTAATCATAGCCAACCATTTATCTTTTACACCTTTCAATCTTATCCCTCCATTTCTTATAGTGTCTTCTATATAAGGAGATGCTTCCTTCATTATTAACGCTAATCAGCTAATCACCCTGACTAATCTAGCATTTGAACTTTCATATGTGATCAAGCCTACTTGCAACCACATTTCCATTTTTTATTGAGCTCTTATGCACACATAAAATCTGAGAGCAAATATATCAAGCAAGATCAATGGAGATAGGAAGAATGGAGATCGAAACCCTATTGGAAATGTGATGGTATAATCTTTGTGATTTCATTTGATTTGCACTGTCTTAGGCAATCTTCATATGTTATGGTGGATCTTTGTTGTTGTTAGGCTAGGTTTTTGAGGTTGAATCTATTTGGTCTTTCAATATTGTTGTTTCCATTTTCACCATAAACAATAATGTCTTTTCTTCAAACAACCATAAATGCTCGTTGGTTAAGTGAAACTTAACACATCTACCGGTAGAGAAGAAGTCCATCTTCTCACCATCAACTGAGGGTAAACTTGCATGATTTTCAATTTGTTGCAATACCCCCAAGGGTTACTTTTTAGTTGGATGAAGAGTCTCCTGTCGGTGGAGTAATACTCTATTCTACTGGTGAAGGAATAGTCTCATCAACATTTTGATCTCTCTTTCTAATCCATTGTCTTGAAAATTCGTGTTTACCTTATCAACCTTCTCTTTGCCTTTGAAACTGGATCCTTTATTATTTGCCGGTGAAGTCTTGCTTCTACAAAATTTTGCAATATGTCCAATCTTGTTACAAGCATAACAAGTCACATTATTTTTCTTAATGGCCTTTCCATATCCTATGCCAGTTCGTGTTCTACATTGATTAGATAAGTGCCCAAATCTTCCACAAACATAACATCTTACATTCATTCTGCAGTTTTCTGAATTGTGACCAATTTTGTTGCATTTGGAACATTGATCGGTGGGTGCATTAATGTTCTAATTATTTTTAGATCTACACTAATTTTCTCTATGACCATACTTGTTACAGTTAAAGCATTTCCCATTAAATTTGTAGGCATTAGGTTGTCTTATCGGTTTATTGTGATCATGATTGTTTGCAATACCGGAACTTTCACCAACTTCAAATTCAAGTCCATTTGTGTCTCCATTAGGTTTCTGAGTTTTTAGCATATCATCAAGTTCTTCTGAACTTTTCTTGAATTTCTCTCTATGTTGATTTGCAGTAGCCATCTTATTTCCCAAAAATTCCTTCTGTCTCATAAGTTCAGTTTTATCATGTTCCATGTGAATCAAATTTGTCTTCAACATATCATTCTCATGACTAAGTCTTATATTTTTATTTCCAGCATCATTGAGTCTCCTAGTCAAGTCATCTTCATTCTTCTTTTTGTCTTCAATGTCTTTACAAAATCTCATAGTCATGTCTTGCATTGCATTCCTCAAGGTCATGTTTTCTTGCCTCATCTTGCTTACAAGATCATTAATAGTTTCATTTTCATCATCATTACTCTACATCTTCTCATGAAGTTATTTTCTCTTATTTCTAGCAATAGTGAGATTCTCCTGAAGTCCTTGAGTGAATTCCTGTGCAGTCCTCAGATCATCTTCAAGTTTGATATTCTTCAACTTCTCTACATCATAGTCCACAAGAGCTCCTTCTAATTGCTTTCTTAAATGCTCCATCTGTACTGGTGTCAGAATCTTCCTCAAGCTGTTAGACTTTGGAAAATAGAGGACCAGGCTCTGATACCAATTATTAGGATTGATGATAGTCCCAAAGATATTGAGAGAGGGGGGGTGAATCAGTATCTAACTAGTGTACAGAATATTTAACCTTATTAAGTATTTTATATTCCAAAATAGTGTACTAGTAAACAAGAATTAATGCAGTAAATATGAATAGTAAAGACAACATAGAAAGAACACCATAACACAAGATGTTTAACGAGGAAACCCTGTGTGGGAAAAACCTTGATGGGATTTGTGACCCACAATATTCACCCACTGGCCAATGAATGGATATTACTTACAAGAGGGGCCTGCACATGCAGGAAGGCCAACTGCCTAGAGCTCACTGCTTAATTACAAAAGGAAGTCTCACTGACTTACAAAATGGATTATGAAAATCCAATATAATGTACTACTATAATTCAGCATTTGCTATGCTAGGTTCAGTATCGGTTTAAGCTCATAATATAACCATAAACCCTTAAACAAAATCTACCTTAATATTCGCTCATCACTTCTTCCATATCCATCTCTTACATCTAAATGATTTACAAGACCTCATACATATATAAGTCTTATTACAATATGTCATGTCGGCTTACAAAAGATATTGCAATTAAATACAATAAGCAAAACTTTATTCCTATCAGCTGGGATGCTGGTGAAAATTGTTGTCACTGTCGGTGAAGTGCCTACCGATGTCGATGTCAGTGTCGGTACCTGAGGATATCCACAAGGTTGTCGGTAAGTTGCCATCAATGACAACACCTTCAATCACCTTCAATTCTCATTGGAGTGTGCAATGCCAACAATCATGTTTTATGTGTTTTGATGATAGGCAAGTATGCTCTCACCTTTCTTAGGTGATCAAAAATCTAGACTCATCCTTTGCTTTCATTAGTGCATTTCTTTAGCGGGCCTACCCTCCCGAGGAGCTAATAACTCTTAGCCATTAAGGCCGATGAGAGGGGAATGACCTAAGTGGGAATGGCTAACGCCAAGTAATCCAACCCACTATAAAATAAATGTGATTTGATGAAAATCAAGTCAACAATAGTGCTTAGGAATAGCTCTCCTCCATACCTTCGGGTATATCAAACCTTGGTTTTCAAGGCTTGGAGGCCTCTTAATTGAGTTTATACCTCGACGCACCGAACGGATCCCTTACTAGTTCCAATTAAATTAGAAGCTACCTAATTCACCTCTAAAAGGGAGATAATATTTGTGCGAGAGAGATAGTAACTCTCCCAAGACACTTTCCATATCATGCCCCCATTAGCATTTGGAGTCGGGTAATACGACATTGAGAATCCATTGTGTAAGACTCAGTGGCCATATTCTGATTAGCTATTGGGTGTGTACCTAAGCTTGCAAGCAAAGTTTTTCTCTCTCAGCCAACTTCCTTTGGTAGCGTAATGTTCTTGAAGGTCACTAAACATATCATGTGTTTTCTATGTATTCATCCCTAAATCAAAAAATCAGACATCTAAAATTCGAAAACATAAGCAAAACATCAAACTTCATTGATAAAAATTTGACCAAACTGTTGGGAAAAATGGTGTCTCAACCTTGCATTTATGCGAGGTTACTATTTATAGTAAGTTTTTATTTGAGCACGAAATGGTGCGAAACTCTCCCTGAAGCTTCTGGTTGGCTAGATAAGCATTCCGGTAAAGTTGCGTCGCAAGGTCACAGCTAGTTTTGAAGATATTAAAGTTTTCATCTTGGAGGGGTGCAATAAAATGTTTAAACTTAATTTTGGGGACTTTAGAGGCTCCGAAATGCCCTGAAAAGTTGCCGTAACTGGCAAAGCGGGTTACGAGGTGATAGAGCACTTCGCGAGCTTTCCGGCGCTTCAAACGGTTCGTCAATCGAACACCCGGTTCTCAAGTTATGGCCTCCGGAAGTTTGTACTCCTGAAATAGGAAAAATAATTTGTATCGAATACATAAATGAGCTATAAAAAGGGAGCGACACATGTTGATGTGTTCTTTAACATGTCATAGGGCATCTAGAAGGGAGATAAGGTCGGCTACACCTTATTGGGTGGTTTTAGCCCATGGTTTTGTAATACCGTTTGACGGTTTCTTGTATTGTATCTCCTATTTATGAGGTGTGTGAGATAGAGGTTGTGTGTAAGAGTCTTATGGCTATTGAGTTGCCTCTGAATCTCTGATTAGTGGTACTCCTGCGAAGAGCTTGCTCTGCAAGTATGTTGTAATCTGTTTTGATTGCTGAATAAAATATTGAGCTGCTTTTGGAGGGTGGGGTTTTTCTCCCGAAAGGGTTTTCCCCACGTAAATCACTGTGTTGTGGTATGAATGCTATTATATCTATTTCTATTTTCTGTAACTGTTGTAACAATCTGAAAAATTTTTGCATTACCCTCCTCTCAAGGTTAGTGTAGGAAGTTGTTTCCGCTACTTTACTTCCTTACACAAACAACCACATTTGTCTCTATTCTATTCTTTGTCGTACAATTCATATAGTTTGTCATATGAGCCTATGAGAGTTGTCGTACGAGCCTGTTAGCATAAAATCTTTTGTTTTTTCATACGAGACCTTTTGTTTATCATTTGGCTTAGGGGGAATTTTCATACGAGCTTGTGTTTTGCCATATTAAATTTCTTATTTGTCGTATGGTCTTGTATGTATTGTCATTTGGGGTTGTATAGTCTGTCGTACGAATCTTTCTATCTACCAGTCCAGAACTGTCTTCTTGCATGCCTTTTTTAGATCTATCATTCTTGCTTGGTCAGTTTACAGTGAGCATAAACACCTATTATCTATCAATCTGTGCTTAGATTGTCTCCTTTATTTGCTTGGTCAATTTATCATCTATCAAATCAGACTTTAGAAATAAACACCTTGAGATTTTCAAGTACTCACCCTCAACAAGTTCAAGATCTAAGCATCTCAAAGTACATTATCACCCTTTTTGATAAACTAATCACCCAAAATATAGTTTCTCATCAAGATCTATCATCCTTTATCACAAAATTACAATGCTTGGTCATAATAATCTTGTCCCATATCGTAGGATATATCATTCCTATTGGAATTGATTTTACCAAAATCATCATTGCACTCCAAAACCGAAGATCGAAAAAACTTGCAAACTTTTAAACACTTGAATCATCTTTTTGTGTCATATCACTCTATCATGTCTACCTTGATAGTTGATCACTTATCAAAACTACTTCTAGACAATTGAATCCTAACACAATATCAAACACACATGTATGCCCATTTTAACTAAAGTGTAGAGACATAAGACCGCAGAAATGGAAATCGAAACATTGGTAATAACTGAAGATCATAGAAACATGGAATACCAAAGCAAAATACAAGTAACAAGACAATATATCAACGAAATCAAAGAAGTCCAAAATCAAAATCCAACTATGTCAAAATCTCACAAGGATTCAAATAAATCTCCAAATAAAGGTGGCTCTTTTATGCAACTCTTGAAGAGATCCCTAAAGGATTTGGCTGAGAAAGATCAAAATCACACATCTATGTCTAGCAATGGCTCATCCCCCCTAATAAAATTGACTCTCCAAAGGCATCTATTCCTACACCTCTTAAAAGCTTGCAAGAACCTTCCATAGCATCCTCACCAAACAATACACCCAAAGATGAAGTTCCCCAAGGGATATCCATAATGGCCATCAAACCTATTTCAGAGGATCCTATTCAAAGCTCATCTCCTTCATATCCAAGCATTGATTCCTTGCAACATCCCCATAGCACTCCCTTGCAAATTGAAGTCCCCATTCATAGAATGCTTGTTAAACATGTCCTAATAGATGGGGGAGATAGCTTAAACATTTTCTCATTGAATCTTGTCAGTGCTCTAGGTTATTCAAAAGATGCAGTGGATCCCTAAAAAAAGATCACATTCAAAGTACATGATGAAGAAGAGTATTCCTCAAAAGGAATTGTGATGTTGCCCATCAAGAGTGGGACCTTTATAGAAAGACACAACATGCCAAGTTCTAGACATGGAATTACCATACAACATACTCTTGGGAAAACCATGGATACATGGCATACAAGCTATTCCATCAACATGTCATCAGTGCCTCAAACTACCATACAATGGGCAGGAAATCACGATCTCAGCAGACTCAAATCCATTGCAGTGTTGTAGTAATCTAAAACCATCTGAAGAGGTCATTGTTCCTCATGACAGAGAGCCAACATCTTCAAGTACACAATCCAAGGAGAAATCATCTGCATCAATTTTGTCAAGCATGGAAAAACAAATGCAGCTAAGGGATTGAGGGAATGAAGAATATTTTCTATCATGGAAAAAAAAATAAGAGAAACTTCAAATTGAAAGGGAAGAAGAAGCAGATGTAGTAGTCGATATAGTTCATGTGTATGCAGGACAAACATTAGGAACTAGCCCACTTGAATCAGAATCACATTCGGTTGACTTGGACCTAATCAAGGACAATCAGGAGCTACTTGCATGAGGTCATTTTGACTAGAGTATCATTCTAGATATTGAAATACATACTGAAATCTTTGACATCTCTATCATGACCCTAATATCTTTGAAACTATTCAACCTGAAGATCCTTTATCCTTAATCTTTCCCAAACCTATGGACTGGGAAAATGAAGAACATACTGCCATTAATACCTTACGTAACAACCATGCCATATCCTTATATCTTAATGAAATCAAACCCACAACAACTTTCACCAGGGATTCCACTAACGTATATTCGAGTCAACTGGGTGCCAAATCTCCTAGTCGCAAAAATGAAAACAAAGAAAACAATATCAGGTCTAATGTTGAAAACCATTTACTAGCAACTTTAGACCAAGAAAAAGTAAAAATAGAGGATGCATCTAACGGTGAAAACCTCCTTGAGGCGTCGAAAGATGGGAGATTTGACACCTTACCTAAATTTTATCAAGAGAAGTCATCTATCCTAATAGAACCGACAGAGGCAATTAACATTGGCACAATTGATCTACACCCAGCAATTTCTCTATCAAAACATGAAGTACAAAAATATTTCGAACCCTTCAAAAGATTGCAAATCAATTTTACCTGGTCATATGCAAACATTCTAGGGTTAGATCCATATCTTATAATATATCACCTGAATATAAAATGGCTTTGGTTACAGGGATCAAAATGGCTATAAAATGGAACATTACACAACTTCAAGTCTTTGTAGACTCTCATCTTGTCATCAATCAAATTAATGATGACTATCAAACAAAGGACAAAAAATTAATGCCTTATAAGTAGATGGTTGATGATGTCAAGAAATATTTTATAGAAATAAATTTTCAGCAAATTCCAAGGAATGACAGTAAAGCAGCAGATGTCATGGCAACACTTGCTTCTCTACTTCAGACATAGGAAAATCAAGAGCATTATGAATTCCTGGTGGAAGAGTTGTTTTACCCTACTTATAATTGTCTTGATTCCCAAAGTATTTGTCACCTTGTTGGGAATGATTCCTCCTGCTATGGCCAAACTTACACATACCTGAAAGATAACACCTTACCTCCCGACTTATCAAAAAATCAAAAGAGAAACTTTATTCACCAATCCTCCCATTATACTCTCATCGTGGATACCCTGTTTAAATGAGGTTTGGACGGTACTCTTTTAAGTTGTCTCAAACAAGAAGAATCTGAGAAGGCCTTACATGAAGTCCATAACGGCATTTGTGGCACTCATTCAAGTGGTCTTACCCTTTCAAAAAAACTCATACGCTTGGGCTATTATTGGCCAACTATGGAACGGGATTCTTTTTCGATAGCTAGAACATGCAAACAATGTCAGATCTATGGAAACTTGATTCAGGCACCAGCATAAGAACTTCATGCTTTAGCAACATCTTGGTCTTTCTGCCAATGGGGTCTTGATGTAGTAGGAAAGATAAATCCTTCATCCAATGGTCACAAATTCATCCTTGTAGCTATAGAATATTTCACAAAGTGGATTGAGGCAGCACCTCTCATCAATATCATAGGAAAACAAATTGTTGCATTTATCTTGAACTACATCATCTGTCACTATGGAACACTAATGACCATTATCACTGATAATGGGGGATCGTTCAAGAATCAGGATGTACACGATCTATGTGATAAATTCAAGATCCAACACAGATTTTCCACACCATACTATCCACAAGGAAATGGACAAGACAAAGCAACAAACAAAACCATTCTGAAAGTCCTCAAAAAGACAATGAATGATGTTGGAAGAGATTGGCATGTTCAATTGAACCCTTCTCTATGGATCTACTGTACTAGTATCCGCACACCAATAGGTGCCACACCTTTCTCTCTTGTTTATGGTTTAGAAGCAATACTGCCAATCGAAGTAGAGATACATTCTCTACGAGTATCATTAAAAAGTCTTATCCTAGATGAAGAACAACGAGTATCTAGACTGCAAGAGTTAGAATTGATCCATTAACAAAGACAAAATGCCTTTGATCATTTAAAGGTATATAAACAAAGAATGTGCCACAGTTACAATCACAAAGCCAAACCAAGAACATTTCAAGTTGAGGAACTAGTACTCAAAGAAAATCCACGCAACCAAGTAGATCAAGAAAAGAAAGGGAAGTTTGAACCAAACTAGTTAGGACCATTTGTGGTCACAACAATATTTGGGTCAGGAGCATATTAGCTATCAACACAGGATGGGGATTAGCTCGAGGAACCCATCAATAGCATGCACCTGAAGAATTTTTATGTCTAAAAAATCAAAAAAAATCAAAAACAATGAAAAACCAAAAAAACCAAAAATAGTGAAAAAGCAGAAAAATCAAAAACAATAAAAAATCAAAAAAATCCAAAAATAGTGAAAAATTAGAAAATTCCAAAAAAAGTGAAAAAAAAAATCAAATAAGAGAAAAAGTGCAATAAAAACAGATGATGAAAACCTGGCAAACAGGCGCTATCTGTCAACTAGCTCTTCCATCTATTAGTTCATTCATTTTTCTGCTTGCATTCATTCTCCATCAATGTTGTCCATATCCATCATAAGCCTTTGTACATACGCATACATCGCAGCTAATCTCTCACCATGGTTTGGATCATTGGGTATATCATAATGACTTTGTTTCTAGGCTTGGGGCAAAATCCTACACCTAGCTAGGGGCAAAATTTACAATCATTTTGATCTTAATCAAACAGGTAAAACAATAGTTAGACAACACTTTTCAAGCGAAAACACTGAGACACATCCAATGTTGAACATGAAATCAAATTGTTAACTATCAAGCTATCACACGTTAGTCTAAGCACATTGTACTTTTTAATAAATGATATCTTTTGGATACTACTTTCACCACTTTGGTTCAACTTTATTATCTTGATTTTCACTATCATGATTTCTGAGTGCCTCCAAGATGTCTTTGACAAGAGGAACAAGGAAGGAACGTGATATTTTTCTTGTCTTTTGTTTGTAATTAATCTTTAGTAGGTGCAAATTTATCTCAGGACATGATCATTGGACTATCATTGAAGATATTTCCGATTTGCATATACCAATGGTTAATACTACCTATTTTATGCAAGTGACACTCAGGTCATCTTGGTTTAATTATACCATCTATATTTGCAATCACTTCCCACATTTTCAAAATCTCAATGATGACAAAAAGAAATAACCCAGTGACTGGTCCGATCATAGCTTTGCATTTCATTAGCATTTGCATTGGCATTTAGCTTACATTTCATTCTTGCATGGGATCACAAAAGCTCATCTTATCCAAGGTCAAATCTATTGTAGGAATCATCAATGTATTATCATAGGTGTATACACAATTAGAATGATGACTCGTCTCTCTCCATGATATTGTCAACTCTGCATAAATTTTATGCTAACTCCCTCAACAGAACCAACATTAGCATATCTAAATTATCTTGCAACCTGATATCAACAAAATGTCAATTCTTTATCCAATCAACCTTATCCAATCAATCACATCTGATCTATTCTATCATGTCTTATACATGATGTTCCTGGAACCAGGCATCCTGATCAAGTCTTATACAGGATATATCGTTCCTAAAACTAGACACTTTTGATCATCTTCGTCTTATACAGGAGGTATCTTTCCTAAAATCAGACTAAATCTAGATCTTATCAAACTAATCGAACCTGTCGAAATTTATCAAACTCTATCAAATCATCAAGAACCACACCATTGTGATCAAAGAACTCGCACTTTCATCAATCAATGTTGCAAAATAAAATCTTTTCTAATAGGGACATCAATTTCGCAATCGTCTAATCACTCCAACAAATCAATTATCTCAATTGATTTCCCGAGGGGGCATTATCGTATCGCAATTTATCAACCAATGTCTGGGGCATCCTATCAAACCAATATCATCATCAAAATAAAATTATTCTTTCAATCAATGCATCATCACACCTCACTTCAAAGAGGGGCAAAATGTATACACCTAAAAATAGTCTAAAGATAATTAATTGAATAAGCAATTATTTCATTAATCCTCCTTCCCAATTTAATTGAATTCATTAGCAATTTGATTAAATACTCCCACTCATCTACTTATTAATAAATCTAAAGATTTATTTAATAGGTTCATTTCAATAATTCCTTTTAATTAATTAATTCAAATTAATTAATCCTCCCCCATCAAATTAATTTCTTCCAAATCCCCTAATTAATTAAAACAAATCAATTTATGAGTTGTTGAAAATTAATTAGCCTTTTCCTATTATTTGAATTTTTAAATTCAAATTTCCCACATTCCTCCTAACTTCTAACCACCTAACCTAACCACCCCTAAACCTAAACCATTCTATCTAACCTTGGGTTTAATTAACCCCATCTTAGCTTGCACATCCTAACCTCCTTATCCTAACCTCCTATGGTGTGGATACTCTCCCCTTGAGCCACATGGCATTCTTGGGTCACATGTCTCCCCTCTTGGACACTTGTCCTCTCATGAGCAAAGCTCCTCGACACTTGTCACCATAGAGATGACATGTGTCCCCTTTTATCCATCCTCTTCTCCTACCAATCTCCAATTGTCCCCTTTCATCCAACCTCTTCTTCAACCACCTCCAATTTGACCCTTGATATCTTCAGATTCAATCTTGATCGTTGATTCCTGCCATCTCACCCCTGGCCTTGGAAATCCTATAAATATCCCCCTTGTTAGAGCACAAATCGTCCCATCTCATTTTGCATCTAAGGAATTGTTACTATAGGCATATTCATAGTATCATTATCATTTGAGCATCATTATTGTAGGCAATTGCATCTTAGATCTAGCTTAATTTGCTTGTTTTCTAGCTTAATCATCATCATTTCTAGCTTAAATGCATCATCATTATCATTTCAAATCCTCCATCTAGGTGTAGTCAAGTCACTGGAATTTGCCTATCCAGATCTGAGAGCAAATCCACACTCGCATCTATTAGGAGGCAATAGATTGCTTTGTCATGATTTCATATTTCTTTGTTTTAAATTTTCTAATCATGCTTGTAATGATCTATTGAGTATTTTGTGTTGCAATTGTAGGTATCACACTTCACAGGAATGACAATTATTATCACAACCCTTAATCTCACCTTCAAGATCTCTAACCATATGCTTGATCAAGTCATTCTTGTGTGTTTCTAGCACTGTATTCTCTACAAGGAAATTAATGTTGAAGTCTTCCATCTTTCTCCACAACTGCAAATTATTTTCATTTTTATTTGTCTCTTGCATGAAAGTGATTTTGATTCCTTGTATTTGACTTTGCATCATTTTAAAGTCTCTCAACAGCTTGATTGTTGAATCTAGGAGGAGGGAGCCTTTGGATTTCAACCTGTCAATCCATTGATCCACCACTTGACCCTTAACCCCCACTTATTCCATTCTTTTGAGTGCTTCTATATCCATGGATGAAACAATTGGTTCTACCTATTGAGAATACTGGGTCACTTTGATCAAAACATTGGTAAGTTGTTCACACTTTTCCTTCAATTTCATCTTTACAACACATTCTTCATCAAGTCTTCTCACGATAGCCTCATTTGCAGCTCTTGAATCCTTCTTCATTCTCTTGTGAGTTTCTTCCACAAGCTTGACAGTTTGAACTGTATAATCTGCTAGTTGAATATTCTCTTTGGTTTTACCTGAATCTGGCACAATCACTTCAGCATATTTTCCTTTACTTGTAGGGCCAACTGGCACCCTTGATATTGTATTTGGCTTTTTGGTAGCCTTTGACTTTGAAGGATTCAATTACTTGAAATCAAATTCATCAGGTGAGACAACCTATTTCTTCTTTTTTGGTGCCAATATGTCCAACCAAGGAGGTAATATTGATTGTGTGGTTGGAGTAGTGACCTCAACTTGGGTAATTGCAGGAAAACTAGGTGGTTGACTTGAAGATACCGGTGTTGCTGATGGTCCCACTTGTACCAAAGCCATTGTAGTAATAGGTATCATAGAAGTAGTCACAACTAGAATTATAGAAACTGGTACTGGTGGCATCAATGGCATAGAAGTTGGTAAGACATTAATTGTCCCAATAGTTGTATGTATTGGTGGCATTAATGTAATAACAGAAGTTGTTGTTGCAAGAATGAAAATCGTGCTCACCAGGGGTGGATTTTTTGTCATGGCGGCAGAAGTAGGTCGATTTACTACCTGTTATTCCTGAGTAACTTGTTCCATGGCCTCATTAAAATCCAATATTGATGACTCAATCATGGAAGTTGGAATGTCATCAAAGCTAGGAAGGCTAGAAAGAGTAACAAATTCTTCATGTTCATCATCCTATTAGGAACCAGGAAGGACAACTTAGAGGGGGGGTGAATCAGTTGTCAACCAGTTGTCAATAAATTATAATCCAAATACAAATTATTCCAACTTAAACTTAGTGTCGGTAAACCAAAGTTAAATGTCGGTAAAACAGATTAATAGTTATAGCAGTGCCCGTATAACTTAATGCATGAAACAAAAAAGAGAAACAACATCAACAACACATGACACAAAGATTTTAACATGGAAACCTAGTAAGGGAAAAACCACGGTGGGAAATCTTACCCACAATCAAATGATACTACTGCAGATAGTATGTGTATAAAAAATGGTGTCTGTACATGCAAAAAGGCCAACCGCCTAGAGCTCACTGCTCAATCACAAAATAGGAGTCACACTGACTGAAATTGGAAGGTTAAATCCAATAAAAATGTATTTCTCAAAATAGCATCTACAATATTGGATTCAGTATCATTGTAAGCTCTAAACATGAGTGCCAAAACACCTTCATAACCTTCCTTCAACCTTCAGATGATGTCTGTGTGATTCACATAAGGATCTTCTTGTTCTGCTCTTCAATATACACTCATACAATTTCCTATATCCCAATCTTCAATAAGATCTTACAATCATTTATACAAAACCTAAGACCACATGATGAGGTCGGCTCACTAAAGATATTACAATTAAATCAATTACAAATAATTCTTGATGCGATACAACATGTTGGCTCAATACATTTACCAATCAATAAACCATTTCCATAACGTGTCATGCTGATCTAGAATATCGGTCCATAACCTAGACCTATATGTCAGTAAAAGCTAATCTATCGACCCAATTAGACCAATAAGAAAAACACCAAATCCAAACTGCCAATCCATGTCTTTGATATAACCAAATGATCTCTAGATGATAACAAGTCATCATCACTACTGGTGAACAATATATCTTACTGGTGAACATATACTAGTGACTGTGCATAAGCCAATATCCATGTCGGGACCACAATGTGTCAGCTCAATAGTAAACCAATATAACCATAGTGCCAAATCAATAATGTAAACTTCCAAGAAGACAAGTGTTGACATCAATGATAAAACCAATGCAACACATGACAAAGTCATCCATAATACCAACACCTCCAACTCGATACCTTCTCTCACTTCATCATGTTCTTGCACTTCTTCATCAGAATCAGAGTCAATAGAATGAATCTCAACATGAATAGGTGATGATCTCTGATAGGTAGTAGGGGTAGAACTTTCCCCTAGTTCTTGTTCTTCTCTAGCATGAGGAATTTCTCCCTCTTCTTGTTCTTGTTCTTCTTCCTCGGTTTGATCAGTCCCTTGGGTTGATTCCTATTGTACAACCGCAGAGGAGAATTCCCCTTTCTTTGGGCCTTTAAGTGTGAACTTGAATTTTGGTTCCTTTCCTTTAGATTTTGCTTGTGAAACTGGTGGTGGGGGTGCCTGAGCATCCTCTTTATTCTTGGTTCTTAATTTTGAAGTCTTCCCCATTAGACCATCATTATCTTCTTCACTAGAATTAGCAGGAAGGGATTTCATCCGGATTCCCTTTTTTCAATAGCCATTGGTTTGTATTAGTCATAATAGGTGCAAATCTATTTGAAATTGATTTGCTTTCTTTCTTTGGCCATTGAATTAAAGGTAAGGGAGTATGAACAATTTTCTGCTCATAGTAGATAGGGTCCACTATATCATTTGTATCTTCCATAGTATCTGGAATCTTAGCCAAGTCCAAATTCTCTATTTTCTCCAATGTAAGATGACTATAATCCATCCTTCTTACATCTTCATCACTTTTACAATCTGCCTAAACATCCTCAAGCCTATGTACATGCATATAACTTCTCTTCATTTTGTGTCTCATGTTGCAAAAATCAAAGTTCTATCAAGATTTGAACCTCCTCATTGTGACCCATAATATTTCATTCTCCATATTTTTCGCCTTGGGAATGGTAAGCACTGAGTATCGGCCAATAGACATAGACTATTTGAGATCTATCTTATGAGTAGAATCTTGTCTGGCATGTACATGTACCAATTGATGACACAATTCCATGAGGACAATCTTATCTGATGGATATTGAGGCAACATCAATGTTTCACCTATGAAGCATCCAACGTAGATATTGTTAGCCATTTAGTGGAATTGATTATATTTTGCATTGATGCTTTCTCATTGATGTCAATCCTAGTTGTTTGGATTCTTTACTGGCACCCTTCTGGTCCCAGTAGGTTAAGTGCTTTCTGGTTAACTTGGATCTAGCATGATCTGGTAGGCTCCAGTATAATCTGGTGATGGAATTGGCTTGTTCGTGATACTTAAACTCATATTTGGTTAGTTGGTTTTGGTCTGGAGATCGGATGCTATCTTGCTTGCTTAGAAGAGTGGTTTCTAGTTTCGGCGAGGGTTTCACCGGTAGAGATTTTGATGGAGATGTTTGATGAATTACATAACTGGTGTTGGTGTAGCTTCTGATGGTGTTTCAGGATGTTGTTGGTGATCATGTTCAAGACCTGGAATTTGGAGATCATTGTTGAAGCATGCGGACCTATACTTGGTCCCAATTGATCTAGGTTATGGATCAGCATTAATGTAACATGTGGATAGGACCTATTGATGTATTTCTGGGATGTCTTATGTGTTGATATTAATTTTTTGGTCTTAGGCCGACATGGTTTGTAATTATGTAATTAGTTTATTGTCTAGTGGCCATCCTGATTGTTTATGGTCAAGGGTTTGTATATATAGATGTCAAATCTCATTTTAGATCATCATGGTTAATGTAAGAGGTCATGGTCAAGGATTGTAATGTGCGAATAATGTAATATCATTCAGGAAGAGGAGTTGGTCAATCATTGGAGATCGAATTGGTTTTATACAAGAGGATTTAGTCTTCCAGTATTGAGCTTAACCAAAACTGTACTCAGGCATAGGAGATGATAGCTTTTGTAGTTCAACACTTCTCTGAATTGTAGTTTGGATTTATATGTAGTTAGTGAGGCTCCTTTTGTGATGAGCAATGTGCTCTAGGTTGTTGGCCTTCCTGAAAGTCCAGGCCCCTTCATTGTAATTCACATACTTACTACAAAAGTATTATCTGACTATGGGTAGGCTTCCCACCGTAGTTTTTCCCTTTACCAAGTTTTCCACGTACAAATATTGGTGTTGTGTGGATGGCTTTTATTATGTAATTATTGTTTATGCTTAATTGGATTAACTTCTATTCTGGTAGTATTTTTTTGGGTTCCAGTATTAAAATTTTAATTGATGAATGCTTCTGATAATCTATGACAATTGATTCACCCCTCCCTCTCAGTTGTCTTCCGATTATCAGAATTGTCTAACAATTGGTATCAGAGCTTTGGTCCTTTCTATAGAAAGCTTAACCACTTGAGGAAGATCCTATGGCGACTAACAGTTCAAGTTCATCCAGTTCTTTTGGAGCTATCTTTCGAAGGGATATTCTGAGGAATAATGGAACAAATTATATAGTATGGAAGATTCGGATGGAAACTCATTTGAGATGTCTTGGCAAGGAGATTTGGGAGATAACACAGAATGATGTCACACCCTATAATCTGAGATTTGGCAATCCTCCTCTAGAAAACCTGGACAAGGAGCTTCAGAATGATTGTAGACCAAGAGAAGCCCTCTTGTGTGCACTTTCTGATCAGCAAATAATGGGATTAATAGACAACTCATCTAGACAGGCTATATGAGATGAGTTGGCGACTATTAATGAAGGTGACCCTATAGTGAATATTTCTAAACTTGATGGTTACCAGGTGAGATATGAAAACCTGAAGATGGAAGAAGATGAAAGGATTACTGCATTCATGGAAAGAGTAAATGAGATTGTTATGGGAATTCAATGTTGTGGTGGAACTCTGAGTGAAGATAAAATTGTTTCTAAAGTCTTGAGAGCCCTACCACTAACTTACAAAATGAAGGCTACTGCTATCAATGAATTGAGAAAAATGGCTAATACATCTATCAACAGAGATACTTTGGTTGGGAAACTATCTTCTTTTGAGCTTGAGGAATTTGGATCTTCTGGAGCTGTGAAGACTAAACCTGTTTTTCATGCATCTACATCTACAACCAATAAGCAAGACTAGAAAGCTTTATATGCAAAAGAGTTAGAAGATATGAAGAGATAAGATGATGAGTTTAAGCAACTTGAAGCACTATTTGCTAGAAGAGTACCGAAAGGACCGGTAGGAAGTAAGTATGAAGGAAAAGCACCTTTTAAATGTTTTGCATGTAATAAGATTGGTCATTTTGCATCTAGATGTCCTAAAAAGAATTCAAGATTTGAAGAAAGAGCTAAAAGATCATTTAAGCCTAACCCTGGATATCAGAACAAATATAAATACAAGAAAAAAAGAGACAAATCATGCTACATAGCGGATGAGGAAGGCATTACTGATTGAGATGATGAATCAGCCAAAGACTCTACTAATGGATCCGGCAATGGGAAGGAATGGGTATTCTTGGCTATCAAGGAAGATGATCCAGAACTAGAAGAGAATGTACCTAAAGAGAAGGAGGCACTTGCTGCTAAAATTGAGGACAAGGATGAATGGGAATTGATAGTGGTTGTTCACATCATATGACTAGAGATAAAGGGAAGTTTATGTCTTTGCAAGAATTTGTTGGTGAACTAGTTATATTTGGAGATGAAAAGGTATGTATGACCAAAGGAAAATGAACTATATCATTGGATGGCAATAACAATACTGACAATATTTATTATGTTGAAGGTTTGAAGCATAATCTTTTGAGTGTAGGACAATTGGTAGATAAGGGATTTCAATTACACTTCAAGGATGGAAAATGCAAAATCATTAACAGATCTGGCTTGGAGATTACAACCGGTACATAGACAAAAGGTAGTATATTTCATTTGAACTCTAGTGAGAAGACATGTTTGATTACACAGATTGATGAGAGTTGGCTATGGCATAAAAGGTTGTTTCATGTGAAGTTTGATTGCATTGTGAATATTAGTTCAACTAAGGCAATTAGGGATATACCTAAGATTATGGAGCCCTATAATCTGGTATGTAAAGAATGTCAAATGGGTAAACATGTCAGAACCTCTTTTAGGAGTATACAAGATAAATCAAATGATGTTCTTGATCTTATTCATATTGATTTGTGTGGCTCTGCTAGAGTTAAAAGTTTTCATGATAATAGATATTTCATGCTAATCATTGATAATTATTCTAGAATGATGTGGGTTACTTTTTTTAGAGAAAAAAATCTGAAGCATTTGAAAAGTTTAAAATTTTTAAGGCTAAAGTAGAAATTGAGACAAGATTGAAGATTAAATGTTTGAGATCAGATCATGGTGGAGAATTCACATCCAGTGAGTTTACTAACTTTGGTGACAAGCATGGTATAAGAAGACAATTTTCTGGTCCCAAGACACCTCAATAGAATGGATATTTGGAAAGGAAGAACAAAACTATCTTGGATGATGCTAGAACAATGATGATGGAAGCTAATCTACCTCATATCTATTGGAGAGAAGGAGTGAGTACAGTTGTTTATACATTCAACAGATTACATATCAAAGGAGAAACCGGTAAGATGCCTTATGAATTATGGTTTAGAAATACACCTACAGTTAAGTATTTCAGATTTTTTGGTAGTAAATGTTATATCAGGAGAGATGATACTATTGGGAAACTTGATCCTAGAAGTGATGAAGGCATATTTCTTGGTTATTTTAATGAAAGCAAAGCATATAGATGTTATAACAAGAGATTATAGAGAATTGTGGAGTGTGCTAATGTCAAAGTAGATGAGCTGAACAAAAGTCAAATCAAAGTATATGAGAAGGAATCGGCAATGGAAATGATTATATCTGAACCGATAGCACCTTTACCAAAATAGAGAGTTTAACCAGTTACTCTGGAAACATCAAAGAATTCTATAGTAACTAAAGAACAGGGAAGAGGAACAGAGAGTCAGAAGACTCCTAGGTATGTGAGATTGAATCATTCTGAAGATCAAATCATTGGGGATAAGAACAATGGAGTGATGACAAGAAGAAGACTGGCAACTAATGAGGTATGTTTAATTTCACAAGTTGAACCAGTATTAGTAATTGAAGCATGTAAAGATGAACATTAGTTAAAAGATACGTAAGAAGAATTAGATCAGATTGAGAAAAATAACACATGGACTTTGGTTCCCCGGCCTAAAAAATAAAAATGTCATTGGAACTAAATGGGTTTTTAGGAATAAATTGAACGAGGATGGTTAAGTTATAAGGAATAAGAATAGATTGGTTTTTAAATGATATTATCAGAAGGAAGGAATTGATTATGGAGAGACTTGTGCACCTGTAGCTAGGATTGAAGCTGTAAGATTATTTCTTTCTTATGTTGCTTACAAAAACTACAAGGTTTATCAGATGGATGTTAAATATGCATTCTTGAATGGTGATCTTGATGAGGAATTTTATATTGAGCAACCTGATGGTTTTTCACTGTCGGATGATACATATATGGTTTGCAGGTTAAGGAAATCTTTATATGGATTGAAACAAGCACCTAGAGCTTGGTATGCAAGGTTGGTAAAATAGCTTTTGAAGATTGGTTTTACTAAGGGAAGTGCTTATAGTAATTTATATTATAAAATCATTGATGATGATATACTAATTGTTGAAGTATTTGTTGATGATATTATTTTTGGAGGTGAAGATAAATTATGCATAGAATTTTCTAAGAATATGGAGAAAGAATTTGAGATATCTATGATTGGTGAGATAAAAAATTTCTTAGGTTTGCAGATTACTCAGACTGACAAAGGCATTTTTATCTATCAAACTAAATATGCTAAGGAATTATTGAAGAAATTTGGTATGGAAGATTCTAAACCAGTAAGTACTCCTATGGTTACAAGTGAGAAATTGATAAGAAAAAATGTTTCTACACCGACAAATCCTACAAGATACAAATATATGATTAAAGGTCTTCTTTATTTGACTCAGACTAGGCCTGACATTATGAATGTTGTTTGTATTATTTCAAGATTTCAAAGTGATCGTAGAGAAAATCATGAGATGGTGATGAAAAGGATTTTTAGATACTTGCAAGGTACATCAGAATATGGCTTGTGGTATCCTAAGGATGATAAATTTACTTTATGTGCATATACAAATGTTGATTGGGTTGGAGATGTTGATGACTAAAAAAGCACTTCCAGTGGAGCTTTCTTTCTTGGAAAGAAGTTGGTTTCATGGATCAGCAATAAACAGTCATGCACTTCTCTATCTATTGTTGAAGCTGAGTATGTTGTTGCTGCTACTAACTGTACACAAGTTTTATGGATGAAGCAAATGTTGAAGGATATAAAGGTGTATTGTGATGCATCGGTAGTTATTCACTATGATAACTCTGCTGCTATTGATATATCAAAGAATCCGATATTTAATTCTAAGACAAAGCACATATCTATCAAGTATAACTTTTTGAAGAAGGTGGAAGCAAATTAATTAGACTGGTTTATGTGAATAGTAAAGAGAAGATTGCAGATATTTTCACTAAACCTTTATCCAAGGAATCATTTGAGTACCTGAGAGACAGATTGGGAGTTTCTGCCCCTCCAGCACAGACTTGATTGATGTTGTTTGGCATCAGTCCGGCATGCATTATCTGAGATACTATTTATTTTGGCACTGATGTGGGATGCTAATGCTCAAGAGGAGTAGTCAGCTTTGATATTCAAAGGATTGTGTTTTTGCTTTGATATTGTTGTCTTATTTCTGGCATTGATGTCAAAGGGGGAGTGATATTGATGTGAAAAAGATATAATGATATTCAGAGCTATATGCAGGTGATTGTTGGTTGTCTTCCACAGGGGGAGACTTGTTTGGCATTTCTTGGTAACTAGATATTTTTCACATCTAGTGTTGCCATCAATGCCAAAGGAGGAGATTGTTGGCCATTTGGTGGAATTGATTATGTGTTGCATTGATGTTTTGTTATTGATGTGAGCACTAGTTGTTTCGATGCTTTACCGACACCCTTCTGATCCTGGTAGGTTAAGTGGTTTCTGGTTAACTTGGATTCGGCATGATCTAGAATGTTAGAGTGTTCGGGTATTTACTTGATTAATTAAACAATATTTGTTTAATTATTTAAGTTCCCTTTATCTCTTTTACACTTAAGCTAACTTTAGGTGCATATAATTAATTATTATGTGCAAACCTAGGTTTTCCCTTTTAGGGTTTCTTGACCTATTAAAGGTTAAGTTCTTTCTTTTCATTGCATGAAGAAGGATTATTATTAACAATACATTTTGGAGATTATTGAGCTCTCATCTTTTGGAGCATATTTTTCCTGTGTTTTGTTCCTTTTGTGATTTGCTTCCTTGCTTCTCCTTGTAACAGGTTTTTCAGCTTGCAGAGATCATTTGGGCTCCTATGGTGTTGTATTTTCTCAACTCCTATATGGTATCGGAACTTCAAATCTGCAGCTACCTGTTGTTTTGAGAATTTTGCTTTGGAAGCAGATCTAGGGTTTGAGGAATTTTTTTATGTACCTAGGGTTTGACCTTTTTTCTGAGCACTTTGGGCCTAAACGAACCTCACCATCGTGCTTAGAAAGCCCGAAAACCCCTATGGTCATATAAAATTTGACCTATTTTGATTCCTGAGCCTCTGGGAGTTTTTTTTTCTCCAGATCCAGGTCATACGACCCTGGCACGCCCCTGCCACCGGCGTCTTCTTTCCCGCCAACCCGGCCCCCTGCCATCTCCGACGGCCCTACTACTCCCGTCGGCCGCTTCTTCCTAGCGGCCCCACCTGCGCTTCCCGATCGCTGCCCACTCCCCAGTGGCCCTACACCACCGCCGCCGCCTGCAACCCTCGGCCCCCACCTGCCTATGCAGCCCGCTTCACCCAGCCCCGGTCACTGCTCCTCTCCCTGGCCACCGCCTGCAGCTCCCAGCCCGGCCTCCTTCGCCACCCGGTCCTCTTCGCCGCCCAGCCACCTGGCTCCATCGCTCAACCACCGGGGAGACACCACCCAACCACCGGAACTCCTCCCGGCCACCGAAACTCTGCCCGGCCGCCACCCACTGGCCACCAGACCACCAAAGAGCCACCAGACCTCCTTTTTTGGCCTTTTTCAGGGGCGGTTTGGTTTTTTGGCTCTATCTTGGGCATATGGAGTCATTTTTTCAAAAATGAATAGGCGTCGAAAAGTTGGTTCCGAGCTAGACCTCATGGTGTTGGTAATTTTTTCCAATTTTTTGGTTTGACTATGTTTTTTTCCAGTCAAAGTGAGGTCTCTTTTTTGCACTCCAAGAGACGTAGAATGAGCATTCGAACTCCGTTTTTTGAAAACTTTATATTTTTTGAAAGCGTGTGTTGTGTACTTTCCAGATATATAGGTTTTATTTCCAGATTCTAATCCATGCATATTTTATTCAATTTTTTCTTTTCAGCACTCTGGTGGATATCGTGGTTGTTTCAGGTCTTGGGATCTCTTTTCTGAGTAGGGTGTCTCTATTTTGGTTCTCATTTCTATTTCTAGTATTCTTATCATTGTAGCTTGTGTTTATGCAAACGCATTGAGATAAAGTGTCATTGTGCATTGTTTACTTGGGATCATGCACATCTTGTGCCTTATTGTACATGCACTATTGATAAAGTGCCATGAGGGGGTTGATGTTTGCCTGTTGTTTTCCATCTTCCTTTGTCCAGTGAGTGTTCCTTCCATGAAATTCACCTCATGATGTGTGTCAAGTGAGTGTTCCTTCCATGACACCCTATATTTTTCTCAGCACCTTTGATGTTCCTAGTTCTTCATCATGCAGTTTTTCTTGGATGTTCTTTTCAGTGTTCCTGTCCCTCTCCCTCTTCCGCATTATGGGGAGGTTTATCATGTTGGTTCTAATGCTTCCGTGGTTTGATTGATCAGCTCTTCAGGCTTTGGTTTCTCATGCCATTTGTATCTTCAAGTTCAGTGTTTGCCTTGTTTGCCATCTGATTCGAGTAGTGTCATTTGAGGGCATTCATGCAGATTACAGTCTTCTCTACCTGGTCATGTTCTATTTCAATGGAGGTTCTTCAAATCAGCAGTTTCTCAGAGACAATGTTTGCATCTATTTCATGCTTAAGTGGTGTTATTTTCCATCTCTTTTTGGAGTAGAGTTTTTTCCCATGTGGTTTTCTCTATTTCTCTAGTTCATAGAGATTTGATTGTATTTGGGTACCTGATCAGGCCTTGTTGTCGGGACCCATCTTTATTGCTTTCAGTAGCTATTCTAGGTTTTAGCTTCTCCCTAAGTCTAGCTTAAAAGGGGGTGTTAGAGTATTCGGGTATTTACTTGATTAATAATTATTTAAGTTCCTTTTATCTCTTTTACACTTAAGCTAACTTTAGGTGCATATAATTAATTATTTTAATTAATTATTATGTGCAAACCTAGGTTTTCCCTTTTAGGGTTTCTTGACCTATTAAAGGTTAAGTTATTTCTTTTCATTGCATGAAGAAGGATTATTATTGACAATACATTTTGGAGATTATTGAGCTCTCATCTTTTGGAGCATATTTTTCTTGTGTTTTGTTCCTTCTGTGATTTGCTTACTTGCTTCTCCTTGTAATAGGTTTTTCAGCTTGCAGAGATCATTTGGGCTTCTGTGGTATTGTATTTTCTCAACTCCTATATGGAAGGCTCCAGTATAATCTGGTGATGGAATTTGCTTGTTCATGATACTTATACTCATATTTGGTCAGTTGGTTTTGATCTGGAGATTGGATGCTATCATGCTTTCTTAGAAGATTTTTTTGTGGTTCGGGCGAGGGTTTCACTGGTAGAGCTTTTGATGGAGATCTTTGATGAATTGCATAAGTGATGTTGGTGCAGCTTCTGATGGTGTTTCAAGATAGTGTTGGTGATCATGTTCAAGACTTGGCATTTGGAGATCATTGCTGAAGTGTGTGGACCTATACTTGGTCTCGGTTGATCTAAGTTATGGACCGACATTAATTTAATTTGTGGATAGGACCTATTGATGTATTTACAAGATGTCTTATGTGTTGATATTACTTGTTTGGTCTTAGGATGACATGGTTTGTAATTATGTAACTAGTTTCTTCTCTGGTGGCCGACCTAATTATTTGTGGTCGAGGGTTTGTATATATAGATGTAAGATCTCATTGTAGATCATCATGGTTAATGTAAGAGGTCATGGTCAAAGAATGTAATGTGTGAATAATGTAATATCATTCAAGCAGATGAGTTGGTCGATCATTGGAAATCGAATTGGTTTTATGTAAGAGGATTTAGTCCTCTGGTATTGATCTTAACTAGAATTGTACTCAGGCATAGGAGATGCTATCTTTTGCAGTTCAACACTTCTCCAGATTGTAGTCTAGATTTATATGTAGTCAGTGAGGCTCCTTTTGTGATGAGAAGTGTGCTCTAGGTTGTTGGCCTTCCTACAAGTGTAGGCCCCTTCATTGTAATTCGCATACTTACTGCAAAATTATTGTTTGACTGTGGGTAGGCTTTGCACCGTGGTTTTTCCCTTTACCGGTTTTCCATGTACAAATCTTGGTGTTGTGTGGATGGCTTTTATTCTGTAATTATCATTTATGCTTAACTAGATTAACTGCTATTCTGGTATTATTGTTTTGGGGTCCAGTATTAAAATTTTAATTGTCGAATGCTTCTGATAATCTATGACAACTGATTCACACCCCCCCCCTCTCAGTTGTCTTCCAATTATCTGAACTATCTAATAGATATATGTAAAAGTAGGAAATTGTAAGAACACACAACCAAAAGAAGACACCAAGTCATATGTTGCTTCTGAAATTCTCTCCTTGAGTATATTCTTGTTGAACAAACATCTCCACACTGCAAAGAAAGAATCATTGACTCTTCAGAAATTAGATCCCTGATTATTGATGGTTAACTTATCATAATAATCCCAAATAGGTAACAACCTCCTATCTCCTTTGGTAGATAGTCCTGAATACTGCCTCATTAATGTGGCTACATAAACAAGATATGAAGTCATATAAAAATTCAATGACGTTTTGACTTCCTTTAACTGAATACAGAGAGAATCACTAATTTTCTCTCGCCAATCAATCTTGGTTGTTCCCTTTCTGATGACCTTCATTTAATAACACATGTCCACTCCTAGAAGTAGTGGGAATCTCCCAAACCTCTAACTTGTGCAAGCATTGTAACCATGTCATTGTACTCTTCTCTAAAATCACTTCTATGAAAGTACTTAGGCCATATGATGACAGTTGAGTCATGCGGAGTAAATAAAAACATAGTGTTGATTATTTTCTTGCATTTATCTATGTTCTTCTAATAATATGCTTGTGCACTATCCATGGTTATATTAGCAACTTCAACTTCCTTTAGACCCTTGAAAAGGTTGTTGAAAAATACACTATCAAGTGTCATTACCACATTCTTGTCAGCATCCTTCCCTTGATGAGTGTTCAGGTCAAAGTGTTCTGTCACAGCCAAAACAAATTCTGGATCATGAGCAGCAACGGGAAAAGATGCATACTTGTGCAATTCTGAATTCATCAAATTTGTCATACGGGATGGAGCCTTCTTGCTTCTGTTTTCAAACTCCTTCATATCCACATGCCTGATTTCAGTATCTCTAATCTCTGCCACATTAGAGTCCACCGAGATTTTAGGGAACATAATCAAGTACTTATCGTACTTGTACTTCATCTTTTTGTACACAAGTTTGACAGGTGATGGTCTTGTGTGATTGGGAGAGGCCTTCAACTTGCTTGTGGATGGCTTGAACATTTGAAAAAATGTTGCAGAGAACATGTTTGTTAGGCCCATGATCAGTATTCATCATCAGAAGAACAAACTAGAGATCCAAAATCAAACAAGACAAAAAACTTAGTCAAAACTGGCTCATAAAGGGAAAAATATAAAAACTGGTAGATCGGGGTTTAAAACCCAACATGTTAGTTGCAAAGGCAAAATACTAGCATGTCAATTTTTAAACCTCGACATGCTAGCATAAAAGAAAAAAATAAATCATTGACATGTCGGGATTTAAAGCCTAACATGTCAGTTGAACAAATAAGACTAGCAGGTCGGGTTTTAAACCCCGACCTGTCAGTGGTGAGTGCCAAGATATAAGTCAACATGTCAGGGTTTGAAACCCGACATGTTACTTGAGGAAACTTAATCCTCACATGTCGGGTTTCAAACCCCGACATGCGAGTTGGAGGAAAAGCATGACCGACTTGCATGTCGGGGTTTGAAACCCGACATGTAAGTTGAGGGTATTACGCCCCCACATGTCAAGTTTCAAACCTCGACATGTGAGTTGGAGGATTTTCACATATTGGTTAACCAACATGTCGAGCTTCAAAAACCGACATGAAAGTCCAGGGAAGGACTACCCTCATGTCGGGTTTTGAAGCCCGACATGAAAGGAAAACAAGGAAAGAAGAAAAAACACAACTCTCATTTCAGTTTTGAAATTTGATATGAGAGATTATCAAGAAAGAGGGAGAGATATGTCATGGTTTGAAAACCCGACATACCTTTCATTAACTGGAAAAGAAATGAAAAATAAAGAAAAAAATCAATTAAAACCCCAACAAACCCTAAACAAACCAAATAAAAGAAAAAGAAACCCTACCTGCTATGTGAAAAAAATGTTGATGAAGTAGATAAATCTGAAAGAGAATCATCAAAATGCACAAGGAGGAAGATCAGAGTAAAATGCCTCAATGGGGAGAAGAAAACAACTAAAATGCCAAATAGACCGAGTAAAAAGACATTTAAAACTAACTAAAACATAAACACAAGTTGCAATAAATGAAACTCATGTTGACAGGTCGGACTTTAAAGTCCGACTTGTCAGCACAAGACACTAGCACGTTGGAATTTAAACTCCGACCTATCACCAATACCAAATTGCAGGTCAGACTTTAAAGTTTGACCTGTCAATCGAGAAAACTGGCACATCAAACTTTAAAGTCCGATGTGTTGACTAAGGCAAACTGACACGTTAGGGTTTAAAACCCAACCTGTCAATTCTAAACAAAGAAAACTAAAAACTCAAAAATAGCTGAGCAAAAAAATGCAAAACGCAAAATGACTAATCGACAAGGTCGGTTAACCTCTCCCGAAGTCCGTGAGGTATGAAATAGACAAGTTTCGTAGGGTTGCCTGACGATTCAGGTCGCACCGAAATCGAGGACAACGGGTTTAAATTCAAATTTTAATTAAAAAGTATACATCAAATGTCATGAAACAAAATGTAAGCATTAGATATTGTTGTTACAAATCTATATTTTAAAAAAATAGAATTTTATCCTTTGTAGAAAAATGTTTATGTGAGGCGACATAAACATAACCTTGAAAAAAATGTCGTTTACTATAAACAACAAGTTATTTAATGTTTTGTAAAAATATTACAATTTAACTTAAATTTTTTTAAAGAAGATATATTTATAATCTACAAATAAAATCTCACAAATCACTAGTTCATTCCATCTTCAAATTCTTAATGGTTTAGCTGCTATAGGTATCAAAAAGTAAAGATTCAGTTCAAAATGTTGATTTCAATGTCCTAATTTGACCAAAAACTGGGAACCAATATTGTGGGATTACCCTTGAACATAAAATTTTATTAGTAAGAAACCTTCCAAAAAAATTGACACTAACTTAATCAAGCATGCCAATCACTCAATGTTACACCCAAATTAATGCAAATCAATTCAACCTAGCATTGCCAATTGCCTCTCTTACTACAAATTACTCATTTTTCCCATATGCTTTGTTTGGGCCTCTAATCACATTAAATATGGACTCTCGATTGAGCAATGTTGTTTGATATTAATATCAACTCAAATCCAAGCATTTCATTTATAAAACCTCAAAGTGATGGCTATATTCTAATATGTTCTAAAAAAATTTATCATATGCTAGCACATTGGAATTAAGTCATGGTTAATACCATGTGACAGGTTATGCTAATAAAAAAAATCTCATGATGTGTTCAACAAAAAATATACTCACTTATGTATATAATTGTACAAAACAATAGTAAAAGTTTGGATGACATGATTAGTGATCATAATGTGGACAATTAGATAGATAAAAAGGATATTTTGAAACATGTGAATGTTAATGTTTTAACTCATCTTTTACAAGACAATACAAAACACAACAATGTTTGAGATTAATCTTGTCTTTAAATTAAAAGAGAGTAAGCTTAATGCAACCTAATCTCGCCTTAGACTTAGAACTAAAAGAAAAATTTACAAATATATGTCATAGGTTGTCTATAAATATATACGATAGACAAGAATAACAACAGACTTTCACAATTAGTGGGTATTACCATACGAAGGTTTTAACATTTTGATTTCTCATTGGCACATTGGTCAAAACTAATTACATCTAATGTATGCTATAGTAAAGCTCCTTGCCAGTAATAACCAATAATTTTGTACTCCATAAATAGAATTTAATATACTGTAAAATACTAATTAAAATTGGATAATATTAATAGTAATATACAATATTAATACTAAAATGTGCAGTCCAATAACATTGATATAATTTGCAATCAAGTAAATTACAATAAACACTGAATGAAATATCATGCAATAAAAGAAAGGTTCCATACATATATTGAAACATTCCTCATATAAAACCGGGTGTGAAATAACTTTTGAAAAATTCTTGTTTCTACTTAAATTTATATTTTACATGCACTCAAGTAATTTTCTCTAATAAACCTTCCACTTATAATATGAAAAAAGTGATAATTGAATTCATTAATAAAATGAAAAAACTCTAAATGAATAATTTAGACCACAATAAATATACAAAAACTCATTATGAACAAATCCACGACTATAGAATGTTGCTTCTAGACTAAGTTGGATAATATGATTTGAATATGCAAATGAAATAGTAAGTCTTATTGATACATGTACCCATTTGGCTTCATCAAAATATTGAATGCTAAAACTCTTTAATAAAGGTATAAGCTTTATTTCATCGTTTTAACAAAACAAAAAGGATAATAAGGAAAAAACTCACTAAGACATCAACACTTTGACCTTCACATAAGCCTAGCAACAAGAAAAACATATAATTTATCAAACTTATACAAAATGTATAACTTTATGAGTTTGGGTTTTGAACTTTTTATAAAACCTTGGTAATTCTTAATGTTTCACCATACAATCCATGTTGCAAATCTTCATGAAAATAAAATTTTGAAGCATGAATAATGAATGATAAGAGGAGCTTGAACTATGTTGATTAGTGCCATATGAGCTTGAACTATGATGAGAGGCATTTGAACTGTCTTGATTAATTTTGCAAGATTTGTTTTTTAATGAAACATATGTTGGCTTTCAACACTCTAATGAGAAATGATGGTGTTGTCATTGATGGCAACCTTCTGGCAACCACCCAACATTCATCTGGTAAAGCCACCAGTAGGCACCGGCACCGACACCGGCATAGAAATCTACATACACCAGCAGGCACTTCACCAACAGCGGCTACAATGCATACCGACACTCCAGCCGACAGGGAATAAACTTTTGTTTATTGTATTTAATTATAATTATCTTTTGTAAAGCCGACAAGGCATATTGTAATAGACTCATATATGTATGAAATCTTATAGGTCTTTTTGTAAGAAGTATGGTATTATGAGGTATGGGACAGGAATGAGTGAAGAAGAAGGAAGATATATATGTGAATGGATAAGGCAGATTTTGTATAAGGTTATGGTTATAGTATGAGCTTAAACCGGTACTGAACCTAGCATAGTTGATGCTGATTTGAAGCAGTACATTGTATTGGATTTTCATAATCCATTTTGTAAGTCAATGAGACTTCTATCTTGTGATTGAGAAATGATCTTTAGGCAGTTGACCTTCCTGCATGTGCAGGCCCCTCATTGTAAGTAATATTTATTCATTGCCCAGTGAGTGAATATTGTGGGTCACAAATCCCACTGAGGTTTTTCCCACACCAGGTTTCCTCGTTAAATATCTTGTGTTATGGTGTGTTTTCTATGATGTCTTTATTGTTTCTGTTTACTACATTAATTCTTATTTACCGGTACACTATCTTGGTATGCAAAATACTTAATAAGGTTAAATATTTTGTTAACTAGTTAGATACTGATTCAACCCCCCCCCCCTCTCAGTATCTTTGGGACTATCATTAATCCTAACAATTGGTATCAGAGCCTGGTTCTCTATTTTCAAAAGCCTAACAACTTGAGGAAGATTCTGACACCGGCACTGATGGAGAACTTAAGAAAGCAAATGGAAGGAGCTCTTGTAGACTATGATTCAGAGAAGTTGAAGAATATCAAACTTGAAGATGATCTAACGACTGCACATGAATTCATTCAAGGACTTTAGGAGAATCTTACTATTGCTAGAAATAAGAGAAAAGAACTTCATGAGAAGATGCAAAGCGATAATGATGAGAAGGAAACTCTTAATGAACTTGTGAACAAGATGAGACAAGAAAACCTTACTATGAGGAATGAAATGCAAGATATGACTATGAGATTGTGTAAAGACATTGAAGACAGGAAGAAGAATGAAGATGACTTGACTAGAAGACTCAATGATGTTGGAAATGAAAATCTAAGACTCGGTCATGAAAATGATATGTTAAAGACAAATCTGATTCACATGCAACATGATAAAACTGAACTTATGAGACAAATGAGAATTCTGGAAAATGAGCTGGCTACTGCAAATCAACACAAAGAGAAATTCAAGAAAAGTTCAAAAGAACTTGATGATATGCTGAAAAGTCAGAAACCTAATGGAGATACTAATGGACTTGGATTTGAAGTTGGTGAAAGTTCTGGTGCTGCAAACAATCATGATCACAGTAAACCGGTAAGACAACCTAATGCTTACAAATTCAATAGGAAATAATTTAATTGTAACAAGTATGGTCATAGAGTAAATCAATGTAGATCTAGAAACAATCAGAACATTAATGCACCCACCGGTAAATGTTCCAAATGCAACAAAGTTGGTCATAATTCAGAAAACTACAGAATGAATGTAAGATGTTATGTTTGTGGAAGATTTGGGCACTTATCTAATCAATACAGAACACAAACTGACATGGGATATGGAAAGGTTGTTCAAAAGAGTAATGTGACTTGTTATGCTTGTAACAAAATTGGACATATTGCAAAAGTTTGTAGAAGCAAGACTTCACCGACAAATAATAAAGGACCCAGTTTGAAAGGCAAAGAAAAGGTTGATGAGGTAAAGCAAGAATTTTCAAAACAATGGATTAGAAAGACAGATCAGAATGTTGATGAGACTATTCCTTCACCATTAGAACAGAGTATTACTCTACCGGCAGGAAATTCTTCATCCAACTGAGAAGTAACCCTTTGGGGGTATTGCAGCAAATTGAATATCATGCAGATTACCCTCGATTGATGGTGAGAAGATAGATTTCTTCTTTACCGGCAGATATGTTAAGTTTTCACTTAACCGGCGAGCATTTAATGCAGTCGTTGAAAGAAATTTCATTATAAATCATTGGTTTTTCTTCATTTTTGATTCACCAAGCATTCAAATTAGCAGAGAGCGAGAAATCCGAGCGAAGGCATTCAAGGCGAAGAAGTGAAGCAATTTCTTTCAAGCACTCAAACATTATCAGGCAGCTTAAGGTATTTTTCAAATGGCTTCCTCTTCTGTTTCTGAATTTATTGCAGCTGTTGTGGAAAATATAAAATGCCCTAGGCCCGTATTCAAAATTATTCACGAGATAGCTAAACAAGATGATTCCATAGGTGCATTTTCAAAGATTCCTAAAGGTGTAGCTTATGCTGAAGACCCTAGGATATATATTCACTGCAATATTGAAGAATTAGGTTCTGAGGAAGTGTTAAAGATGTTTAAAACTGTAATTTGTGATGAAAATGGAAATGTCAAACCCAAACACAAGGTTATTGAGACTTTAGGTTTTGTTGAAATCTTGAACATCCCTGAATTTTTGGAGGAGGTTGTCAAAATTGTCCTAAGTAGGGCACATGGAGAATTTCTTTGGTTAGATTCAATCTGCAAATTCACCCAGCAAGCAATTAGGGTAGTGATAGGTTTACCCTCAACCGGCAACAGACCTGACAAAACTAAGAGGTTCCTAACAAAAAAATCATGACCTTAACTGGAGAAACATCTAATAGTAGATCTCTGAGAGTGAATGACATCAAGGACATTAATGTGAGATTCATAAGTATGATCTTAGGTTACAAGACTACACATGCAAACAGACTTAATTCAGTTTCCAATCTTTGCATTAACAGTGCTTATGAAATGGTAAATAATGATGCAAAAATAGATGTGTGTGAATGGTTGAAGGATGAGCTAATTGATAACTTGAAGAAAATAAAAGGTGATAAGAAAGGGACATTTCTTTTTGGCAATCTTTTGGTATGCCTTATGTTGTATTTCTCAAAAGAAATCCCTGGTATTGGACAGAAAGATTTTGGATATGACATACCGGTAGGCAAACAATTGCAAGAAGCTTTCACTGGCATGGGTACTACAAATGATAGCAATATAACTGAATAATTCAAAGCTTTCCAAACCAAAATGAAAACTAGAGAGAGACTACCACAGAGTGTAGTAGATAAATATGCTAAGGAAATCTGTTTTGTAATTAAGAAAGATGAGACATAGATGGAAGTTGTATTACCTAGAACTGTATGGGTAATAGAAATGGATTATGAGGTAGATCTAAACATTGTTGAAACTTATGCAAAAGCTTTATTAGATGCACCTAGAGAACCATCTGAAGAAGTTTTTGGAAATGCTGAAACAATTGAAAGTGGTGTGCAAACAATGAAACAAAGGAAGAGAAGAGAAAAGCATATAAGAGATGCTTCTAAGCAGGTAAAGGAAATAAAAGGAAATGTTATGAACCTTACTGGTATAAAGGCAAGTGAATTGGAAGGACTGCAACTGGAGACACATATCTCACCAGTTGGCACATCATTTGACAGTGAGATACCTACTGAATTCAAGAGAGTTGATAGGAAGAGAAAACCCTCACCGGTACCCTCTCCTCCACCCAAGAAAAAAAGTACCTTGAGAATGAAACAACAAGCAATAAGGCAACCAACAAAGAAACTCACACCTAAGAAGAAACAGAAATAGGTTACACCACCATTGGATAATTTACTGAATGAAATCACTGATGACAGTAATTTGGAAAATGTGAGCAAGTTGTATAACACATTCACAGATTCAGAAAAGGAGAGTATTGAAAACAATATTATTCTACATCTGGACATATACAAGAAAGTGTCAATTGAAGTTATAGATGACCTACCAAATGATCTTTATAGGAGGTTAGATGCAAAGAGAATTGCAGTAATGGAGTTAGATAAGAAACTTAAAGTTGAAAAACTCCTAGCTATACATCTAGTTAACTCTAAGGAAGAAATTGATGACTTAAATTATGAGGCTAACAGATTAGTTTTTGCTAGGGGAGAGGGACCAGTAGTCGTTAGGGCTAACTTCGTCAACATGTAGCCGTCACATGGAATATCATAAGACCTCCATTTTTTTTAGAAATGTAATATGGACACTTAACTATCTACAACTAAGGTTTGAAGGCGTGAATCATCATGCAAGTCATCAAAATAACATGTCTGGTGCGAAGGGTAAAAAAATGACTTTTTAAAGATTCGACCAAAACTTAATCTAAAAATCCCTAGTTGTTGAATTAAAAAATATCATTTGTAATTAATATAATATCGTATTTTTATGTAAAATAACTTATATGAAACTTAAATGGACCAAATACCTATTAGTAATCATAAATGTGTGTTATCTCTAACTTTTATATCCGATACTAAAGGACCAATAGTTGAACACAAAAACAACATATTATGATATAAATAAAATTTATATGAACACAAAGGGACCAATTGTTAAACACTTAAATCTTTGAACAATCCCTCACATTTCATGGAGAAAAACAAGGTATTTATTGTGTTCACCTTTTATATTTGTGATAGGACAAAGCACTAATATGAAATACTCCAATGCATATGCATTGCTAACCCAATAGTTGTACACATAAGAATAATATTTTTACACTATGATAACACTACTTGTTTAAGTGAGTATCTTATTTTATAAATGACGCATATCTAGTGGATAGCTATGATATTTTATTTGAAACAAAAAATGATCTATTTCACTTGTTAATTAATGTATTTATGTCATTTTATATAACATTTATGGGTTCTCTTATGTTCAAGTATTGGTCCATTTTGATCAACATTTGGTAATTTTTTTATTTACATGTGGATTGTTTATTTACATTGTATAGTATAAATATGTGGCAAGACTGGATATTATATGCACAATTGCTATAATGACTATTGGACCCCGTACAACGATTGGTCCCTCTCCCCTAGTGGTCACCGGCAAGTGAGCTTAATGGTTGCTAAAGTTAATGAAATTGTTGAGGAAACAGCTGATAAATGGGATATCTTTTTTGTGGAAAAAGAAAAACGGGAAGAATTGAACAGATCAAAGAAAACATTTAAAGTTTATCAGAAGGATAAAGACAAAGGGAAAGGTAAAGTTGGTGGAATACCAAACATCAAAATAACTAACAACTTACCACCACCTGTGGACACTGCACCATTACATACTGTTGATACACCAACTACTAATAGTATAGGTACAACACATGATGACACTAACCCTAAATCAGAAATTATATTCACCATGAATGTTGATACTCAGGAAGTGAACATTGTAGTGGATAAGGATAACACAGAGGTACAAAATGATATTGCTGACAGTGGAAACATAGCTGAGCAATCAGCAAAGAATGTTGAGGTTGAAATTCAAACAAAGCAAACAAAACATACACTACAAGCAGAGCAACCATTGGACACTGGATTGGACACTGGAATGAATACTGGTAGTATAGATGCTGGCACTGAAAATCCTACAGAGATAGAGATACCAGCAGCTGAGAACATAGAGAAATCAATAGAGAAACTGACAGATGCTGAGATGCACATTGAGATAGTGAAACCGGTAATCACTAAGAAACCCAAACCATTGCTAGTAGAAATGCAAACCTAGACTGATCCATCGGAGGTTGATACAAGCAAATTGGTAACCAAAGCTAGATGCACTGAGGTAATCAAGGCAATTGGCTAGACATCCGATACTTCTTTAAGTGAATTCAGGCCTACTAATGTGATAGAGGTACTCCTAGACTCTATTAAAAAGATAACTGACTGTAATGCATTATCTTATAAAGCAACTGATGATATAATACCTATTCTTAAGATGATTGCACCAAAATGTAGTATAGATAATGTAAAGGATTCTTTAAGTCAGTTAGACACATTGTCCAAATTCATTACCGACAATGTAATAACAGTTGATAAGGTGAATGAGGATACATTCAAAGAGAAAGTTGAAAAAGAAAAGGAAAAATTCTTTGAGGATACAATAAAGAAGTGCACATAACACATTAACACACTTTTACCGGCACTGAATACAACAATTTTAGAATATAAGGAACTGTACAGAGAAACATGCAAGCCACATCAGTTAACACAAGACATTGAAAAGGAAATAAGCAGAGTACAGAAGGAGATATATGATATAGCTGATAACATTATTGGTTCATCTGAACCTATATCAGTTATTGAGCAAGAAATAGCAGGATTTGAGGAAAAGTTAGAGAAATTTGAGAAGAAAAAAGAAAGGATCAAAGCAAATACTAGAGAGCTTAAGTACAAACTTGGTCCCAAATTGGACAACATTATCTCTCTGAGAAATGAGATATCTAAGGCATTAAAATTCAAGGAGAAAGATCATTGGAGGAGCATATGCATCATCTCATTGGCATGATCCAACGAACTGAGGCAACCATGAATGACTCCAACAGATTCATGCAAAGTTTAAACTTGGTTTTGGCAGACATATTTCAGATTGTAACCAACCGGTTATAAACCTTAAAGTGAAATTTTGCACTTATTTGACAATTTTTGACAACCTTTGTCATTGATGCCAAAGGGGGAGTAGTGGACAGAAAAAAATGGCTATTCAGAGGAGATCATCTGCTCAGGGGGAGCACATATTTTTGGTAAATTTTTGGACTTCACTTTTTGGTAACAGTTTTTGGAATTTTCTCATGAGTGTTGCCATCAATGCCAAAGGGGGAGATTGTTGGCATTCTACACTCTAATGAGAAATGATGGTGTTGTCATTGATGGCAACCTTCTGGCAACCACCCAAAATTCATCTAGTAAAGCCACCAGCAGGCACCGACATAGACATCTACATACACTGGCAGACACTTCACCAGCAGTGGCTACAATGCATATCGGCACTCCAGCCGACAGGGAATAAACTTTTGTTTATTGTATTTAATTATAATTATATTTTGTAAAGCCGACAAAATATATTGTAGTAGATTCATATATGTATGAAATCTTATAGATCTTTTTGTAAGAAGTATGGTAGTATGAGGTATGGGATAGTAATGAGCGAATAAGAAGGAAAATATATATGTGAATGCATAAGGCAGATTTTGTATAAGGTTATGGTTATAGTATGAGCTTAAACCGGTACTGAACCTGGCATAGTTGATGCTGATTTGAAGCAATACATTGTATTGGATTTTCATAATCCATTTTGTAAGTCAATGAGACTTCTATCTTGTGATTGAGCAGTGAGCTCTAGGCAATTGACCTTCCTGCATGTGCAGGCCCTCATTGTAAGTAATATTTATTCATTGGTTAGTGAGTGAATATCGTGGGTCACAAATCCCACCGAGGTTTTTCCCACACCACGTTGTTGTCTTTATTGTTTCTATTTACTGCATTAATTCTTATTTACCAGTACAGTGTCTTGGTATGCAAAATATTTAATAAAGTTAAATATTTTGTTAACCAGTTAGATACTGATTCACCCGCTCTCAGTATCTTTGAAACTATCATTAATCCTAACAACATAGAAAATTGTCGTTTTGTGTGTAGCTTGCTGATGTCTTTCCTGTTGAAATCTGTTTAGATTTAAAGCATTTTGGTATTATTTGTCTCAAATCCATTTCTTTTCCCACGGTTGCCAAGACCTCTACTTTAAGCGGGTTTTCCAAGTTTTTAAGCAGGAACGGGAAGCGAATTCCAGAATCACAATTGTAGAGTGCCCATTTTTTAGAATTTACTTTAGGTACATTGATCATTGGGTCAATGAATTCCGTGCTGGTTTTAATTTTGCTGGTAGGATTTTGATTTCTTTATGGCATGCAGGGGAGGTTTTGTAGAGGAAAGAAACAGATCCTCAGAGAAAAAAAATGGCAGATTCGGAGCCTGTCCAGCCTAATTGTCTCAGCCCTATTCTTCATTGGCCTCACGACGACCAAAACTTCCCATAAAAAAGATCAGTGTATGCTTCTGCGAAAAAATCTGTTTAAAACGGTAAACTCTGTCCTGGAGCCAAATGCAGCATGTTCTGTTTGAGAAAATTTTCAAATTTTAATGTGCTAAATTGTTTTTGTTTTTGTAGTGCTTCAAAGAGGGAGAATTGGTTTTGTTTTTGTGGCTCTTTACAGGAGGAAAAGAAGCTGAAACGGGATAGATCCACAGAGAAGAGGAAAACCCTGTTTCATCTCCTTAAAAACGTCATGGAAAGTTAACAATTGCTTGACATTTTTCACCACATAGCTATTAATAACAACAAAAACTCAAATACTTCCAACAAATGCAGGGTCGAAAGAAGACAAATCTAGAGCTGCAGCTGCAGCATGACAGTCCATAACACTTTAAGTTCTCCAAATTTGCACACGCTAATATAGCCAACTTTGGAATGGATTAATAGTCAGCTTCAAACTTAAGCAGTCAACTCCAAGACATGCAAAATCGTGATTTTATAAAGTCAATAGTGACAATTATCGATAACACTTGTCTTAGGAACTTGATACGTCTTTTTTAAGTGTAAGTTGATTTTGAATGCCTGCAGCTAACACAATTGCGAATTGCCTCTTGACTGCTCGTTTTGAAGGCAGTTACAGCATGCTCTGTTTCGGAATCATTGACTACAGCATGCTCTGTTTCGGAATCATTGACTTCTCCAACAAATTGTATGAATATATTGTTACACCTTCAGTTCTTCCCTAAGTTCTAGGAGTACTTCATCTCAACTGTAAGATCTAGAATATAGGAAAGGGTTTAGTTAAGACTGGAGCTCATCTCTTTCCTAAAGAAATAGAGAACTTCCACATGGATTTGTGATCTGCCAATCTTAGATTAGTTAGGCTCTTATCAATATTCCTTTTTAAGCTCATAGCAAGGTTAGTGCTCCATTCCATATACTGGTTAGCATAATTCAGTCAGAAAGTCAGAATCTGAGGTAACAAAATCCTAAACTAATTTCAATAACCAGCTTCTGTTTCGAACGCCAGTGGCATGAATGTAGTCATGAACTTTCAATTTTATCATCTCATGTATCTGATTCACAAGACATGAACATATTGGACTGAGTATAGTTTAAGATTGAAGCAATGTCCCCCAAGAGTGACCGAACAACTATATCAGCATTTGCATATAAGCTTTAAGATGGAGAAGGGTCATCGAACTAAACTCAAAAGCATATACTGTCACACGCTTGACCTGATAATCTTAGTAGTAAAGCACTAAGAGAGTGCCCTCGAAACTGTTGAAGCCATGATTTTGGTCTTGACAAGAATTCTCACTAGCTGCTTAATGTTGAACAACCGATTTGGGCTGTCTACTCTGGAATCATTCCAAAGAAGTAGCTTGCAAGTCTACATTTTCATAAGAAGGAAATTTGATTTAAGTTATCAACCAATAGTGTAGAATCAATGATAAATTGCTCTAATCCATCACCATACCCTAATTGATGGCATCCTTGCTTAACCCTAATGGATATTCCTGTCCTCATACACCCATGTATTGTACGGAACCAACCAACAACTGTCTTATGTTATCTGAATTACCTGACATGTCAAACCATTAGAGAGGTTCCTTTTGGGCTTTTTTCAAATTCATATAGAGTTTGTCCAGGTGCTTTTGTTTTGACATTTCACTTGCTTTTGTACAATGAACTACTCTTGTAAGGAATTCTATACAGAAAAATCATGCTGATCCATCAACCATTCTATTCCAGGGGTTAAAAGTAAGGAAGAAACTGATCGTTTGAAGCATTGGATAGATTAGCAGCAAACAGTTTAGACTATTTAGGCCAAAATGGCTTCCCTACAAAAAGACTTTACTGAGACAAAGATGAACTTCACTTTGCAAAAGTTTAAATTATGTATAAACATCTTGCAGTCACTTGACCTTTTAAGCTCAACCGAAATGCCCTAACACTATGTCATCTTAATCTAACAATTATTTTACCTGAATTTCTTTTCTAATGTTCAGTCTTATGAGTTTTAAAAGAAGTAAAGTGCATAGTGACAGTGCCTTCCAGTTCATATAAATTCTGCTTCAAAAAGCATGATTTCTTGTGTCACATTATACTTTGCTATTCTTTCCACCTGTCTGACCTCAGGAATTTGTAGCAAATGAATTTGAATAATTTATGTTTCCAGAATATCCGGTCACTTCCCTGAGGTTAGCCACTGCTTCTGCAACATTACTGTTGCTTTTTCATGACAGAGCCTCTTATTGTCTGCTACAACGAAAATAAGGTGTACTTGCATTGCCCCTCTCCATGTCCATTGCTTCCTCTTCCTTGAAGCATGCGCTGGGGCTTGCTGCAACATCTTTGCTTCCTTGCATAAACCAGCTAACATAGCTTACTTAGCAAGCCAGGCCAAGGGTCAGGCCGCCAAACAATTACATAGAAATTTCAGATAAAAAATTTCCTCCATCACAGAACAAAGAAGTTTCCAAAATACTTGAGTGAGCAAATTAATGTTGTTGTCTATTGGCAATGGAGGATTTTCTCAGAGCTCTGAAAACCAGGTTTCTGAGTATACAGAATATTACTAATTAGGGTAGCTGATCAGACAGTAATGTTGTTGTCTATTGGCAATGATGGATTTTCTCAGAGCTCTGAAAAGCAGGTTTCTGAGTATACAAATATTACTTATTAAGGTGGCTGATTAGACAGTACTGAATGAAAAATTAAAAAAATAAAAGATGAATTATGCAATGACAGTTACCAATGGAATAATGGATAAATAACACTTATTTTTATAATATTCATAAATATTGTAAAATGATTGGCCAAGTTATAAAAGAACAATTGAATCGGCAGGAACTAATAAGAAAAGCTCATGATGTGATCTACCTAAATTATATTCTTACCTAAGTATATAATGATACAGAAGTAGAGAAAATGTGTATAAATAGCTAAATGAAAAAAATAATATAAAATATGTGAATGTTAATGTTTTAATTTACCTTTTGCAAACAAAATAATATAATAAATTTTATCTTAAAATTGAAAAACTCAAAGAAACCTAAACTAATCTTACAGTTAAAACTCCAAACAAAATTTACAAAGAATATACAAGAATATGGAACAACAGAATTTCAACATCAGTAACTGTTAACATTCATTTGCTCATAAAGTGTGAAAGAGGAAATTCTAAATAATCCTAATATTAACTAGCACTAATGTGAAAGGAAGAGAATTTTGCACGAAATGTCAGTATGGTCAAACCAACTCGACTATCCATTAGGTCAGTTCAAGTATTAGTAACATAAAGAAATATAGGACTCGGCTCAAAAGCAACCAAAACCTATGGCTGGCCAGCTCTGCCTTCCTCTATATATTTAGTGATAAAACAGAATGATGAAAAAGTCTTTTCATCTGTACATATTACAGAAAAACTCTACGCACTCTGCAGGCCTCCGAATCAGCATAAACAAACGAAAAGCTATGAGTGCTACGAAAACAAAACTGACACAGAAAAAAAGCCATGAGGGCGGCATCACACTGTATAAAGCTGCAAGAAAACTTGCATAGCCGAATACAGCCGAATTCAAAAAGATAAGGGCAATTGTACCCTGTGTTCCCCGAGGCCTAGTAGTGACAAGTACTATTGCCGCAGTAAAAAATGCAACAATAGCACTCACTACAAATACCTTTAAAAAAACGCTGTTAGTTTCCATGGCCAAGAGTAGATTACCATATGCGATACGTACACCAATGGCCGCGTGTGCAATCAAAACGCAGGCCATCATCCGTAGCTTCCCGCGCTCTGCTTCCTCCTGCTGTCCACCAAAATTGGCCTACAAATCCCACCAAAAAATGTGTTAAAACTGCCCACCTAATTTTAAAAGAATTGTTGAAATATATTTTACCATGGAATCCATAGCGGAGCTGCCAAATTCCCTTACTCGCCGCGTTGTAATAACCCTTAAGTCTTGAACTCCCTAGTTCGAGAGTCATACACAGGAAGGACGTCTGCAAGAAGAGCAAAGGAAAAATGGAGATGGAGGGAGTTTGTTACAAGCTTTTTTCATCATTGCTACCCCACACTTGTTTCATGTTAATTTCACTTAGAATATTTGAACGACCAATTATTAAAATTTTAAGATTATGTATTTTACGGATTAAGATATATTTCGGGAATCTTTTAAAATCAGATTATTTTCATTGGAAATATTTTGAGATATATTTCAGGAATTTTAAGATTATATATTTTACCTTGAAAATAATTTGAGATTTACCCCCTCAAGTAGCCTGTAATATTTCATTTTTTATTCTTCTCACATGTGTTCACATTCCTTTCCTATAGGGTCACCCTACCCTAGATCTCTATAAGAATAAAACAAAGATAAAGGATATCCATTGATGGCAACAAAGAAGGAAGCTAAAGAATAATAGTAGTCAATCTAGTTCGCCTAATCATAATGGAAACCAAATTCTCACATCATCTTCTTAAGAAAATACAATTCAATCCTATCTATTTTTTTCATACCTATTTTAGTAAAAATCTTCTTTCTTTTTGGAATGATGCATAAAATGCATAACTACTTGGTAAATCACATTGTCATTTCTAACTTTTCCACCCTTTAAAAAAGCTTCTTGTTCTTTGGATATTACTCTTTCCACATAAATATGATAAAATTAGATTAGAGCTTTACAGTTCCCCATCTAATTAATAAAACGGATAATGTTATTATTCAAAGGACATATCATCCTCTTGGAAGTTATGGACAACACAAGTTTTCATAAATCATTTAATGATGCTCCAAAGTTATTAAAAAAGCTGATTGGAAATCTACCTTTCCCTAGAGCCTTCTTCCTCTACAAAGAGAAAACCACTTTCTTAACTACTTCAATATTAATAAGGGAAAGAAAGTAGTAATTCTACTCATGAACCATAAGGTTAGGGATAATTTGAAATAATCTTTAGTAGTTACCTATGTGAGTTTTATCTTTCTTAAATAAGGGGAATAAAATTCCATAGCAAGCTTTTGTACTTTAAGGGGGTAACCATCTTTTTGCCATCATATTCCAAAGCCTTAATTAAGATTTTAATTTTACAAGTTATGATAGATTTGTGGAAAAAATAAGAGTTAAGGTCACTCTAACTTTTTCTTCAAAAAGAACTTGGAGCCTTTCCCCTTTACAAAGAAAAAACTACTTTACACACTTCTTTAATTCAAAAAGGAGTAAGAAAGATATCATTCAACTCCCACGTTAGTAGGTTGGGGATAATTTTCAACCCTACTACTAACTAGTTTCAATTTTAAGTTTCTTAAATAACAACCAAATATTAAAATTTATAGGAAGTTTCTATTTCAAGCAAGGAAGTAACTAAACTTTGCAATCTAAGAACCTTAATATTTTTTTGAGAAATAAAGTGTTGAATTCATCATGTTTTAGAGAATCCTATTTACCTTGGCAACTGAAAAGATTTTCTTGGAGCTCAACATCTTCAATTTGATTAAGCATGGTAGTTTCTTCTACAAGTAGGTTTATAGTTAGCTCATGGTGTCTTATCCCAATTTCTATTTTTTTTTCTAAATTTCTCTCTTTTTTTCAAACTTGATTGAATACATTTCTAAAGGAACTATGGTTCTACTCTTTGACTTTTCTCTCAATATGTTGGAGCTTATAGAAAATAATGTATGTTTTTTGTCCCATGTTTGGGCGTTCATCCCAACCACCATTGCTCCACATTGTGCTTTAGAGATGCATTTCTCTACCACATCATCTAAAATGTGAAAGGGATATTCTTAGGTTTAGATCCCTATATAAGGCTATGGGCTAAGGATAAGACCTAGCCTCACAAAGAACAAATAATTTGAAGAATATTTCCTCTCAAAAATGAATCCTCACTCAAAAATATTGGTTAAGGTGCTCAATTATGAAGGAAAATCCAACATCTCTATTATTGTACTAGTAAAATTCCAATTCTATGATACTACATCAACCAAATCCAATTTATAAATTTGATTCTCCAATAAAGAACTATTTTGGGCTAAATATCTATTTCCATTAATCTTCTTACAGAAATATAATTTTATTAAAACCTCCTTCGATCATCTAATGGAAATTTGTTAAATTCTATATGAAAGATTCACTTTGTCTCCATTAAATTGTATTCTCTAGAAATTTTTAGAAGGGGCATGCATATCGATGAGGAAAACATCTTTCCTTGATTCAACCCATTACCATGTTATTTCCAAGAATCCTCTCCCACTAAAAAATGGAATTGATTTGTGTCGTGCCTATTAAGTGTGTACCTGTTCCTGCAACTGCAACACAAAACACTCAATAAATCATTACAAGCAATGGTTAGAAAATTAATCAATGAAAGATAAAAACCATAGATAATCGATCTATTGCCTCCTAGTAAATGCGAGTATGAATTTTGCTCTCAGATCTGGTTATACAAATTCTCGTGACTTGACTGTTGGCAAATGCACACTCCAATGAGACATTGTAGGTGATTGAAGGTTTTGTCATTGACGACAACCTTACAATCCTATGAAACCAGCAAGGCAATCCACCGGCACTAACAAGATAGATTCTACACCAGCACACAAACCACCGGCACCGGCAGTGAAAGGAAGCATACCGGCACAAAGGCCGACAGGAATTTTGTTAAAATATATTTTATTTATTATTGTAAAATCATTGTACGCCGACTTGGCAAGTTGTAAAATGACTCTTATATATAAGAGAGTTCATTGTAGGTATTAGGTAGTGATGGAGAAATGTAATTAGGTAAAATAAGGCAGACCTATTATGCAAAATATAGGTTAAGAGTTTATGTAAGAAGCAAAGCGATAAACCAGTACTGGTTCTGGCATAGTAGATGCTATTTTGAAGCAGTACAAGACATTGGATTTATATAATCCATTTTGTAAGTCAGTGAGACTTCCCATTTTGTAATTGAGTAGTGAGCTCTAGGCACTTGGCCTTCTTGCATGTGCACGCCCCTCTTGTAGCAGTAATATTCTCTTATTGGCTAGTAAGTGAATATTGTGGGTCACAAATCCCACCGAGGTTTTTCCCACACTGGGTTTCCTTGTTAAAATATTGTGTTATGGTGTGTTTTTCATGTGGTTGCTTTTATCTCTGATTATTGCATTACTTTCTGTTTATTGGTATACTGCATTAATATGTTCTACATGTTTTAAGTTAAGAAAATCTTTTTACCGGTCAGATACTGATTCACCCCCCCTCTCAGTATCTATGGGAATCCTAACATTGACTACACTTAAATGGAGGATTTAATGATGAAGATGCATAAGCTAGCAATGATAATGATTAAGCTACATGATTCCATGATTATGCTACATGATTCCATGATTATGCTAGAAAATAAGCTAGATTTAAGCTAAAATTGAACATGATAACAATGCTAAAATGATAAACTAAGATTGCATATGCCTATAGTAACAATGCTTGAATGCAAATTGAGATAGAATTGAGGATCCTTTGAACTCCAAAATGGGGTCTATTTATAGGATTTCCAAGGCTAGGGGTGAGGTGGCAAGAATCAATGGTCAAGATTAAGTCTGAAGATATCAATGGTTAAATTGAAGGAGGATGGCAAAGAGGTTGGATTACAGGGAACATTGTCATCTCTATGGTGACAAGTGTCAAGAGGCTTCTAGAAGAGGTTGGATGAAAGGGAACACTTAGTGACAAGTGTCACAAAGCTTTTCTCATGAGAGGGCAAAGTGTTCAAGGAAAGGGGACATGGTGGTTAGGATGGAGTTAATTAAACCCGGGGTTAGATGGAATGAATTAGGTTTAGAAGGGGTTAGGCTAGGTGGTTAGAAGTTAGGAGAATTTGAATTTAAAAATTCAAATAGTAGGAAAAGGCTAATTAATCTCAACAACTCATTATTGATTTGTTTTAATTAATTAGGGGATTTAGAAGAAATGAATTTGATGGGGGAAATTAATTAATTTGAATTAATTAATTAAAGAGGATTATGAAATGAACCTATTAAATAAATCCTTAGATTTATTAATAAGTAGATGAAAGGGGGAATTTAATCAAATTGCTTAGTGAATTCAATTAAATTGGGAAGGAGGATTAATTAAATAATTACTTATTTAATTAATTATCTTCAGACCATTTTTAGGTGTATACAATTTGAAGCTACCTTAGATCCTATATGGTTAATAAACCCCTAAAGAACCCATTAGAATATATCTAAATTGATTCAATCCCTTTCAAATACATTTTTTCAACAACTTGAATATCATTTTCACTAAGTTTAATTTCTTTTAAAAATAAGATAGAAGGTATTTTCTTCCTAATAAGTGTGCACACAACATTTTGTTGGTGTTTTCTATGAAGACCCCCCACATCGTGAGAAAGCCTTATCATTTAAATGAGATTGGGAGAAAAAGGTATCCATTATCTTGACCAATTTTGATTTTATGAGTTTTACATTACACGTTTTATCTTTCCCTAGTTTATCTTCCTTACTATTTTGATATTGGTATCAACCTTATACTTTTTCTCAAAAAAAATTTAGACTCCTAAATGGTATGTTTGTTTTCATTTCTTCTTGTTGCCTTGAGTTTGCTTCAAATCCTGTAGTTCTTCCATATCATTATTAAGAGCTTGCCTAGAGATATCTTGTATTGACCACTTATGATGTAGCAACCATTTTATGAGAGCTTAACATCATAATAATCTCTTTGTTTCCTCTTTCACTAAGAAAAATACCAATGTTAATTGCATGCACTTGGAATGATAAAGATTGAATACAAGTTTAAAGAATCTAAATAATTCACAATAGAATGAGAGGTCCTTATCACTTTGACTGGTCTACCAAAGGTTCAATTATAACCAAGTTCTCCTCAGATTGGTCTCATGGATCATCATTATAAAAAGAAAGAAAAACAAAAAAATGATTGTGGTTCTAATATTACCTTCAAGATTGTGATTGGTGTGTTGCCCTACCACTACCCTAACAAAAAGTTTATCTTTAGTCTCTTTGTGGCATTGTCCCATTCCATTTGTTGTTGCTAAATTTTATTCTCTAACACTCCAGAATGTTGATATATTAATGATTGATTTTCATATCCACCCTTTGCTTATATGGTAGGTTTTTTTTCTTGTTGGAACTTGAGGAAAGTGTAATCATATTCAAATGGTCATGCTTTTGAAATTCCTAACATCAAAATTCCAAGGGTTCATAATCTAAAATTTTCTCCCAAATCAACTCTAAGAGAGGCTTCACATGATTGATTTTAACAAAAATGTGTATATAATCAACGAATATTTATTTTTTAACGATTTGATGATACTAATAAATTTATCAAAGTTGATTAAGTGATATTCAAAATATATTTTAATTCCAAGGGAAATTAGAACAATTGAATCCAAATAGGAAGCTTGGAAGGTAATTCCTCGATAGGATAAGAACCCAAATGCCAAATTTTAATGAAAATGTTCCATTTATTTATTTAATGGGTAAGTGCACAAAGATGGTGAACAAAAAGGGGGGTATAAGTAGCCTTTTTTTTTTTAATTTTTTTTTCTGAAAAACAGGTAAACCTTAACTTCAAAGAGATATTTGAAGGTCATGCACTAAAAACTAGGAGTTGAGAAAAGAATAAGAATTGTAGTGCTATGAATCTAGTTTCTTAAACTACTAAAAAAATTTAAAATTGGATAAGATTAAGAGGGTCAAACCTATCGCGCACAAAAAAAAATTCTTGATTTTTTTAGAAAAACATAACATAGTTGTTTTCATGCGTTGCACAAAATATATAGTTAAATTTAGTATTTTACAAAACCCTTTCGTAGGATGATAGGTAAGAGTTAGATCTATAAGTTGTGTATTTTTTTGTAATTTTCCGTTGAGTATTTTATTTTTATTTTTTTTGAAGTGACTGCATCCTGAAAATTTGGTACTTGTTTGTGCGATGGGCATAACTTGCATCAAAATAATAAAAAATGCAAAATTCTTTTTTTAAAAGTGTATATAATCTAGTGTAGAACAATAATATGTAATTTATTTTAAATTTGGTCAAGATATCAAAAGTTATTGAAAAAATAGTAGACATATGTCTTTGAGGGCTGTCAAGGCACTGGTAAAGAAAATTAAAGTTTACTATGCTAATGTTGTCCAAAAATAAAAAAATTTATATGGTCAAAAAACTGAGAAGACGTATGAGATTATGGTGGTAATTTTAGAAATACTCACTTGATCATTTGTAAACCTGATGACGACAAAGTCGAGAAATCATGTTGGAAGATGAAAAAATGGGGGGAAAATGGGTTGGCAAGCCTTAGGATCATTTCCAACCCTCTTACCAACACATGGGTTTTGAAAAAAAAAATTCTATTCACAGTTCTACATAAACTACATGGGTTTTGAAAAACAAAAAATACTATTCACAGTTCTACATAACTCGTACAGGTTATGTAGAACTAAAACCATTATTTTGTGTTTCACAAAACCCGTCCAGGTTATGAACACATAATAATGTACGCTTGTAAACTTAGCATTTACTACACATATGTATAGGCATACATATAATATGTGTTTATGTATGAATATATGCATATCTATAGTTATATATACATATATTTATATAGATATATGTATATATGTTTGTATACATGCATGTAAAAAAGGCCTAGGCAAAGATTGAAGCTACCTGGTGATGTCAATCTATATTGACGATTCCCTCGGTATCCACATTCATGTGAGATGCGTAAAAATATTTTCACGAGGACTAGGATAGGCTCTTAAGTGAGTCACCACCACATGGGTAGACATTGGGAACCCTGAGGAACCCCCACTACAAACCAATGTTTTAGCAACCAAAAACCCTCTACTTGTTGATTCAGGGAATGCAGATCGCATCCCATAGATACCCCTCATGTACTCTTCAATATGAGAGAAAAATTCTTGATATTTTTGGGTCTTTAGAAATTCGAAGTTTGGTGTGTCCAAGAAGTGTGTCGTGCAAAGGGGAGCCAGTGCCACCAAAATGAACTATCTATCCATAATGTTTGTAGTATTTTATTTTTGTGGGGGCTCAACAAGTTTTGTCCTTTTAGAGCCTAAGAATGTGTGTTTGCAAGTGATTTAAAAAGTCAAACAACTATTTTGTCTTGCATGTTTGTTAAAACAAATTGCTCAAATTCAAGATCACACTTCAATCAAAAATTTGAACACTTGAAAACTTGGTCACAAATAGGGCATCAATATTGTGTCAAATGTTTACAAACATCATCCAACATTTCAAACATGCCAAAACAAGCAAACTTGGGTTTCTCATTTCAATAGTTATGTCACTTTAGATTAGGCTTTACATGATTCATCATTAGCTTAGGTCCTAAGTCTCATTATTCAACATTTAGCCTTAAATCAGCCCCTTAAGATCAATCATAGAACCTTTCATATCATTACACATCCTTAAAATGCATTGTCCTTGGTCCATATCCTCATTTTGCATTTAGTATCCCAAATCAGATTTTGCAAAAATCTACAAATCAAATCTTTAGATCATACCCTAAGTCATTGTTAGGGAGTCTTGAACTTGTCCAAACCTTTATTAAAATTATCAACATCATCTTGTCAAACCTTATCTTATTATCCAGTAATAGGTGAGACTTTGTCATTTGTCCTATCATCATTTTGTCCTTTGTCATTTGTCCCTTAAACGTCTAGGCTTCATTTCAGTTTCCTAAGGTACATCTTTAGCTTTACATTTCAAAAGTTTTCAAAATCTCCCAAAACAACAAAAAAAACATAGGTTGTACTCTTATCCTTTAGTGTTGCACTTGTCATTACATAGGTGTATTTAATTGTATCCTTTAATCCAAAAAATCTCAAAAACATAGCATAGTGGCATGGATGTTGAAACAAGATACCAAGCTTATATGATGCAACAAAGTCTGACATATCAACCCATGTTTGGTCCAATGAATAACACAACATAGTCAAGTTCAATCACAATTCTATCCAACCCAACATCAAGGCAATATCATACAACCAAACTTTAATCCAAATGGTGGTCCACCTACAAACATGCTACTAAAGTATGGAATCATTCAATAAGGATCACCACCATACTTTGAATCAATTTTCATGCCAATGCAACCAAGATGTGGCAATGTTTCACCAACGCCAACAACAAATGTGCCACCGATTTTTTATTCAAATCAGTTAAGTCAAGGTCACTTTCAACAAGGGCCATTATCAAATGTCCAACCTATCTTTCATCGAGATTTTGGTTATTTTCAAACTCAATCACTATCAAATTTTCAGCAAGAGGCATATTTAGATGAACAATCAAACTCATAATCAGAAGATGATGAGACGTTGAATAATCCTGAGGCTGTGGAATTTCAGAATGATTGATCTTAAGGAAACCTATAAAATTCTTCAGATGCATCATAGAAAAAATGGCCTCAAGTCCTTAGCATTAATCTCTCATAAGTGACTCGGACCTACAATTGGCCTTGGCATGTGAGAAAGCAAATTGTGTCCCACAACAATTTCAAACAAATCAAGTCTTGAATCAGGACTATTTTTTAACAAGAGACAAAAATTCCACTTGTGTAATACCAACAACAAATCCAACCCATGTCTAGCAATGGCTCATCAATCCATCAAGAAATTGACCCTCAAGTGGCCTCTGCTTCTTCTCCCATTCCTTCATCTCCTGAAGTTTCACAATAACAATTTCCACCATCTCCTCTAAATGATAAATCTAATAATGCATCCTTCCAAGGGCTATTTGCAACATAAATACGCACTAATATATGTCTTTATAAAAATCCCTTGTACTATTTGGAAATTTAAGATTCAATGCCACTAAATGCTTCTATTGTAGAGAGTCTCATTCTAAGTCCATCCCCCTGATGTCAAAACATTGATTTTTTTCCAGCCTATTCCACGCATATCCAATCTCTTACCCCATGTCAAGAGGATGATCCAAAGAACGAAGAAATAAGTCTTGAAATGGATCGAGATCAAGACCCTAAAGCTTTTCCATTGCATACTCTATTTGACCAAGATTTCATTTCCTTTGATGATCCCATTGTCCCTGTCCAAGGTGATCTCTTTCCATTGTTTGAGAAAGATCACATTATCCCTTCCATCCTTTCCAATGGTCTCATTGAAATTCAAGAGAAAAATGCCCTTAAAATGAAATTCAGTGATCCTCCTTGTCAAGATCAAAGTGTTCCTTGACCTCCATATACACTTCAAGATCTCATTTCCCTAGAAGATCCCATTTCTCCTTCTAGTTCCCCTCTTGATCCTGACACTTCTAGGCAAGATGTTCATGAACCCCCTAAATGTCAAATGGGTTCTTCCACTTCCAAACTATATCCATCTCAAAGCAAACTCGCGTCATGTTCTCAAATCAATGGGTATCCTAATGATTATGTCCTTGGCTACACAACTCACTCTCAAGACATTGATATCCCTGCAAAGTCTACATCCAAACATGTTCTTATCCCTTCATCCCTTCCATCCATCTTAGGTCTTTATATCCCTTCGCCCCTATTCAAGGTTAACAAAGGTACACATCTTTGAGCACCTTCCATCCATCCAAAAGACCTTCATATCATTCTTATCATTCCTATCCATCCATACATTCCTTTCCCCCTCCAAGTAATTTGGATGCCAAGCATAAAATTCATAAGTCTAGCAATCTACATGTATTCAAGGGTCAACATGTCCCATCTAATCAACATGTCAAAACAAAGAAAAATATGATCCAAAAATAAAAATAAATATCCAAAAGGCCACAAAGGCCCATTGAGCAAAAGAAAGAAAAGTCAAAAGTTATATGAGTTCCTAAGGCACTTGTGGAAACAATGTGTTCCAAGGAAATACAAATGAATGAAAAATCAAAAACCATGTGGATTCCTAAGCAGCTCCTTGAAGCACAACATTCTAAAGAAAAATCCAAATTGGCATCCAAAATGGCTATTCATTCATCCAAACATTTGCCATCTTTCAAATCACCATCCTTTCCTCCATCCAAATCTCAAAATCTAAGATCCACTTTTCCTCCATTAGTCCACCACCCCTCAAGGTGCATGCCAATGTTGATCTTGGCAACATTTTCATCAAATCAAGAAAAATTCTTCCAATACCCTATCCATTATCCAATTTATATTTTTCATCATTTGTCCCTCTGATCCAATCTTTTGAATAAATCTTTACCTTGGTCTCACCTCATTTCCATGTCATTATCCTACCAACATCTTTGAGCATACTTTTAATAGTCAAGTTCCACTTTTCAAGGCTACTATCCAAACAACAAGATGCTTGAGTCCTTCTTCCATCCCCTATGATGTTGGGAAAATAGGTATTGTACACCTTGCATAATAATATTTAATTGTAATATTTTATTTATTATGGATTTCCCATGTACATGTAATGTATTATTTTATTATTATCATTGCACCTAGGAGCACCTAGATGGACATGCAACATGTAGAGATTCTTTGGGGAATATTCCTAGAGACCACTTGATGAGTTGTTACATTGTATATTATATTTTAATGTAAATATTATTATTGGGAAAATAAATCAAATAAAGTACCCAACAGTACTTGAGGATAGGTGGGGTTATTTACCACATGGTTTTGATGTAATACCACTTGGTGGTTTTGTAGGAGTTTGTGTTTATAAAAGCACCACAAGGGTAGTTGTTTGGGTTAGCCAAGTTATCATTTGTGAAGGGAGGAAGCATGGCATGGGATGTGTGGTTACATGCTTGGTCATATGGAGTGCTTGTCAGATGGCTTGTTTTGAAGGCTTTCCATAGTTGTATTATAATGGTTGCATTGTTGATAATACATGGTGGATGATGCTTTTGGAGGCTAGGTTTTTTCTTCATGAGGGTTTTCCCAAGGTATATCTTGTGTCACATTTTCAAGGTATGTTGTCTATTCTTTGCATATGGATTCTATGTGTTGATTTGATTAAAATTTAAATTGGGTTATGTGGAAATTGTCATAAAGTTGGCTGCAAGTTTCCTTACGTATCATGTGTCCATTTTTTGCTAAAATGTCAAAAATCAAAATAAAAGAAAAAAGAAAGAAAAAAAATTGTCACCTTGATGGAAATCTGGCAAACATGCATCTTGTATCCTATTGCATCCTCCATTATCCATATCCCTTATTTCACCTTTGATCTTGACAAGGCTAGGGATTTTCTATGAGCATCATACATCTTATAGGCTTCACCTTTTTCGTATCCTTTATCCATTTTTTATCTTGATTATCCTATCCATATCCTATCACCATCCATACACTCTTTTTTGTCCCTTGATCTTGATCTGACATGAAGAGGTGCAATGTAAACCATGGTTTCAAAAACCTCTTGACATGTCCCCCATGCCATGCTATGTCAATGTTTTACATTGTCATATCCAATCCCTTATCCCATCGCGCAATAGCCCTTGGCAATTAATTTTGTTTTGTCTCCATAATAAATGGTCTTTATCTTCCCTCTATCCACCAACATTTCAACAAGCTTATTTATCCATTCATCATATTCCTTGCCTTGCTACACACTAGGGGCAAATTAATGCGTAAAAGATTTTCTGAACAAATCCCTAAAAATTAAATACAGTCCTGAAAAAATCCTTTAAAAGAAAATAAAGCCCTTAAAAGAATTTAAAAATCAACTAATGTCCTAAAAAAATTCTCTAAAAATCAAATAATGTCCTGAAAAAATTCCTAAAAATCAAATAATGTTCTGAAAAAATTCCTAAAAATCAAATAATGTCTTGAAAAAATTCCTAAAAATCAAATAATGTCCTGAAAAAATTCCTAAAAATCAAATAATGTCCTAAAACAATTCCTAAAAATCAAACAATGTCCTGAAGAAATCACAAAAAAATCAAATAAATAAAACCCTAAAAATGAAAAAAAATCAAAATCCAAAAATAATTGTTTTAATTTTATCAATAAATCATCTCTTACAAAGACGGACATCTGAGTAGACACAAATAGAAAACACATAAAACACTAATCAAACATTCACAGACAAACTATCTAACCTAGTCAACGTTTAAACTGGTCAACTTGTCTTATCAATCAATCACCATTGTCCAATTATCATTTGTCTTGTACAAAGTGTGTTATACTCGAAACCACACAATGTCCATCTTAAATGGGGTACTTCATTCCTGAAACCGATACGTTTTGATCATCCTTTTAATTATAAACTATCAACCTTGACAACAAGATCAGAATGGTTGTTTGACTTGTTTGGATTTGTGAGTTATCTTTTCATTGATTTATCTTTGATCATATTCCTATGTTGCTCGATAATGTCACTAAGTGATTTAGAGTGGCCGAGATGGTTCATGGTCTTTGTTGTTTTTATTTTTCTGCTTGTAGTATATCTTTATGAAGTTCTAGGACATGTATGTATAGGGTGTCTGTGTTGGCACACTCACTTCATGACTGTCGCACATACGTTGACCCCTACCACACGCAATGCTTCAGGATGGATTGGACCATTCCTTGTCTACCACATGTCTGTTTTACACAAAAGGGGTAGCATTATTGCCTTGGCTTTCCATTCCACGATGCGTCGCCTCCACTCTCGCCATATCAAATAAAGACTCTCTACAATAAAGTGCATTTTTGAAAGTGAGGTTTCTTCACCACTAATTGTCCTTCATCTATTTTTTGCTTCCTACTAACATTTCTTCAATCGATCCTTGCAGTCATCTTGATTTGGTCCTGGCATTATTTTCGATAAATGGGCCTATTTTCTCAATTTTCGCCCAATTTCTCAAGGGGGCACCCTTGTAACCCATAATTGTTTGGGTAATGTTTAATGTGATTTTTCTTTACTATTCTTTGAAACAACACTAAGAATCGCATTGTCTCAGAGAGGGGCAAAATGTAGACAATGAAAATTGTCCTAAGTCTTCGACGACACTTTTCACAAACATTTTTCATCTAAACTAATTAAATAATTTTAATTATTTAATTATTACTAATAGTATTCTTCTAATTTCTATTTAATTATTATTCGTCTAAAATATTAATTAAATAATTTTCATTATTTAATTAATATTCATCATTATCTATTTCAAATCAATTAATCTTGATCTTAATCAACTAATCCTAACTATTCCTCTTTGACTACATAATTCACTTAATTATTTAATCCCTTTACTCTAAGCTAATTATTTTTCCATGATTAAATAAATATTTTAATTATTTAATCCCTTTTTCCAAATTATTCCAATTAAATAAATTTTATTTATTTATTTTATGACCCCACTTAACTCTTCCACTTTCTAATTTATATCTCCCTTTAACTCTTCCATCTCCTTTCACTTATCTCTTCCACTTTCCAATTTTCATTCTCACTTATCTTTTTCCACTTGCTAATTTCCCTCTCACTTTAACTCTCCACTCAATTTATTCATCACTACTCCTTTTCTCCAGTTTCAAATGGCATACTTCTTTGAAAATAAATATTTCCAATAATTATTTTTCACTTAACTCTATTTCATTTCTATTTTTTCCTCCACTTGGAAATGCAATTTCCTATTATCCTCACTTAACAAGTCCTCTCATTTAGTCTCATCCATTGATTGCTTTCAATCCCAAATCAATCTTATCCATTCAATCAATCCCAGTTTATCTATAAATTGAGCTCTCATTGCTCATTTTTAACAACCACATTTTCCAATATCCTTATGTTGTTTGAATTATTTTATCATTGCTATCGTATTGTCACCATTTTGCTTTCAATACACTTGCATTCACTGTTGACAGTCACATCCATTTAATTGAAAGAAAAAGAAAGAGAATGGAGTCGTGCGAAGGGAATGACTTATGCTAGGTTTAAGTTGTTTTCATTTCATCGTTGCATGATCAGTTGTTTGTGGTTGCAACTTTTATTTCGTGAATTATGTTTTCTTCAATCCTAACCATCACAACGGGGAGCTTAAAATTTAAATCTGAACCTAGTTTTAAATTTGGTAATATGAATCACAAAAGAGGAATAACCATGGAAGTATCGAAGAGTAAAAATCGTGTTTCTACGCCATCGATGTAAAAGATGATAATTTTAGCTACTGGAAAACAATATGGTGTGCTGCAAATACATACCCGATTAAAATTTGTTGACTTCTTCGTATAGATTGCATTGTTGTCTAGTGAGTTTCTGGCAATAAAATCCTCCTGCGACGATTATTATCCAAGATCATACGACTACACCCCCAAATCTGAAAGTCCCTCTGCCTGAAGCTAAACTGGTAGATTAGAACTACGCTGCCATTGAATGTTCTCCAATAATGTATCAATCCCCCTTTTTATTCTTTCATGCGTATAAATTTTTCCTATCAATACGTCATCATCCACTCCCAAATTTGTGTGTGGGGATCTGATTGGTGACAGTTTAGTATTGTTACTTAGTATTGTTCGTAAACAAAAATTCAATTTTGACATGCAAATGATGAGTAAATGCATGAAATATGCCATCTTTTGGTTTTTGTGGAGGTGTTATTTTATTACTCCAAATAAAATAGAACCCTCCCCACTTGTCTCCAATTATATGAAACTGTTACATTCAAATGATAGTGGAAGAGTGCCATAATATTTATAAGGGAACTATCAACAAAATCAAGTAGTGTTGAGAGGTTAGTGGAGGAGTGGGGCTGAGTATCCGACGATTCTAAATTCCAGGTTCATGTTGTCATCTTAGATAATGTTGGATTCCCATCTATTATAAAATATCTCTCGCCATAATTTACCTATATTTTTTAAATATAGATATACTAGTTATTCATTAATCTTATATGTAATTTTATTTTACAAAATGTAAATGGAAATAATAACTAGGTATATATTCGTCTAATGAAGTATTTTGCAATTTCGTAATAGACAACATTTCTTTAGACGGATTTTTATACTATGCAAAAAAATCAAACTAGGTGTATGTGTGTGCAATATCCCATCTCAACTACTACTACCAAAATGCTAGAAACATCTGCCTTGACCACATGTTTGCCTTCGACAACCTGCACAACTCATCACTAGAGAGATACATCAAATAGTCAGCCCATGTGAATAATAATTCATCATCATTTATATAAGGCATCATAATCATTTCCAAATTCAATTTGATTCGTAACAATTATCATGTTTTGCATTTCAAATTAAAACTTATCAATTTCATTTATTCTTTTTTCAAAAATTAAGCTTTTCCAGATAAGTCAAAGGTCACATTGCAAAATTTTATGCTACTATTAATCCATGTCCAATTATTTAATGATAATAAAGTTTATGAAAAAATAGGTTATGACACTTAAGCAGTGGACCATAATTAACCTAATCAGAGGGATCAGTTTTACCACTTCTACATAACCATTCAAAGCATTTTGGGATATCACTCTCTTTCCCATTTTTATTGTCTATCTTAGCACTGTTAGATCTACTAACAGTTTTCCTTTTCCTCCTAGCTTTGCTTGGAGCCACTTTTTTCCACTCTCCTGCCTCTTTCATTTTAGAGTCAAAGTCAAGTCAAAGGTGGGGGAATATATGTGCTAGCATCTCCACTCAATTCATTACCCTCACTTTCAGATAAACCACCTCTAGAGCCTACTGGCCATATTGTGTCCGATAGATCAGAGGATTGTATATTGCAAGAAGGTGGAATATTTTCCACAATGGCTAAGGGAAGATCTATTTCTTGGAATTTTAGGGGTTAGTACTTAAGTATTAATCCCTTAGGTTCAACTTCTTTAGCAAAAGGATAAGGGTTTGGAAGAGCCTTTTTCAGTCTCCCTTACTCTGTGCAATTCTTTAAACTTATCTAAGACTAACTCTTGAGCATTTTTTGCATGAAGCAGGGCATCTAAAGGATCATGTCTATCATTAGATGCTTCCATATTGTTTAGATTGACCTTTGGAGTATCCATTCGCATTTAGCTTGTTTATTAGCATGTTTATTATCTTGTTTGTCACCCATGGAAACTTTGAAGATTCCTATTCATTAGAGGATGCAGTCATGGTAACCTCCATATTATCACCAATTAGCATTTCTAGAGGAGAATCAACATTTTTACCACTAATCTCCTCCACAAGTTTACCATGATTGCAGTCCTCTATAGGAACCAGGGTCTCAATATTGAAGCTTGTTTTTAAAACATTCCCATTTCTTTTATTATAATTTACAATTTTAGGGCATTCTCTTTTGTGGTGTCCATCATATTTATATAAAAAGCATGAGTTTAGCCCACCTAAAGCTTTTATTTCGCATTTCACTACCTAGTCTATGACCAAAATTATCAATCGGTTCAAGGATTTTAACTCCTTCATAGAAGGATGTTAGAACCCTCTATTCATGTGAGGCAAGGTGATGTGAGATTCTTCCACTTGTAAGGTTTAAACTATAGGTTCCTATAATTTAGACCTATAAACATCCAACTTTGTACTAGAACACTTTTAACCATTATCCATCTAGGTGTTGAACAAAATAAAATTTCACTTTGAGATACATTTGGTGCCCATTGAAGAACTTTAAAAATAGGGAGTTTCCAACATTCCAATATTTTTTATCAACAACTCTTTTCTACATGTTATGATTCTTTAAGAAAATAATGAACAGCCCATGATGAAACATTCTACAGAAGGTTATATACACCCCTAGTTTTCTACCAAAAATAGTATTCAACCAATTATCAAGACATTGTATTGCTGGTAAGGTTTTAATATCTAGACACAAACAATATAGCAGTATTTTTTAGCCTGGTTTCTTCTTTTTTCATTGCCATGACCATTTCTTGATTAGGGTTTAATCTTAGTACCCTAGGAAGGATATAATCCTTACCTCCTTCAAATGGGGTTTGGTCTACTCCTCCTTCACCTGAGAAGGCCTCTGATCCATCTCCTTTAACAATGAATATGGATTCCACAGATATCTCCTCAGCTTCTCATTCACGCATAACTTCTTTGAATGTTTTTCCACTCTTTTCATATCACTTTTGTTCTCCTTACCTTCAAATTATGGTTTCGTGTCCTTACAAGATGACCAGACCATTAACACATTCGTGTAACCTAGAACCTACAAGCTAGTGCATACTAAATTAGTCAATCTACAACTTAAGAGAAAGGAAAATAAAATGACAACAAACAACCAAGCAAACTAAGCAAATAGAACACAATCGCCAAGGCAAGGACAAATATGGTGGGGTGGCCAGGTGCATGCCTCAAAAGATGGGAAACCCTTGCACATTCAAATCCAGAGCCACTATCATCTCGTACGAGTTACTTTCCCATAACCCGTACGTGTTTTTGGTCCCTAATATGCAACACCTATAATGTTAAAAATGAGTACATCTTTTTTAAGTTAGAAACCATGTATGATTTTTTGACATAACAAACATTTCTTACCACCAACGAAGATGCAAGAACCTCTTTAGGGACCAAAAAAACATAAGGGTTAAGGAAACTTAACCCCTCTGCACATTTTTGGTCCCTAAAATTTAGTGTTAGCAGTTTGGCCTCCACCTTAGTGTTATGAAACTTATGTGTTTTGAGAGAGGAGGTAGATAAGGGGGGGGAGAAGGGGGGAAGAGAAAGTTAGAGAAAGAGAAAGAGAGAGGGGCGGAAGACTGGGGAAGAGGAGGGAGAGAGGTGGGGAGAGGGGGGAGAGAGAGGGGGGGAAGGGAGGGGAAGAGGAGAGGGGGGGAGAGAGAGAGTACACATTGTCATCATGGACTACACACATTTTTTAATATTTTTACTCACCTTCAATCCCATCATTGTGTGGAATCCAAATTTTGAGATACAAGGAACTAGGCTGCCAATGGCAATGGTGAATGTATTTGTAAAGTTTTGTTATGACTTCAAAATTTGTATGAATTTGGACTATTTTGCAACTATTTCACATCTCATTCCAAACTCAACAACCACCTCAATCCATTGGAGGGCACTCCTAAATTCATTCATGTTCTTAGATTGTAGAAAGTACAATCTATAGAAGAAAGGTCATTTAACTTTAAACCAACTAATCACCATTGGGTATAGTACAAAAAATATTTATTTGGAGATTCATATGCTCGGTGGGTTCTTAGCCATTTTTCTTCCATTATACTACTTAGGAATCTATTGGGAAGGTGCTCATAGCAGACCCTAGTCAAATATTAAATCCAGTCTAAAATCAAAACAAATTGATCTTCTCTAATGGGAGGGGAAACTATAGGAAATGGAGCATTAGGGGTTTTTAGCTTGGGAATATCCATTTCTCCTTAAGCAAATTTCTCTTAAATAGATCAAGTCCACTAGAATTTTCTTTCATGTAAACAGTTGACAATGCAACAAACCCTTTTACAACCCATGGACTTTCTCTTATTAGCTTATTCCACTTGCCCATAGAAGAAGGCACAAGTTTGGCTTTGTAGCTACTTATTATGGATCCCAAATCACTAACTACAAACAATTCATTACACAAAGTGGGCATTTGTATCGAATCCATACAACCACTAATAGACGAAAAAATTGTAGATAAGGGAACTTTTTTTTGGTCAGTAATATCAGTATTTTATTATTATTATATCAAAAAGATTACAATGCTATAATTTTCAAATTGTATACAATCTCTATGGAAATAAAATTACAGAGCCGAAAAAGAAAACCCTACCTTACCATGCATTCAAACTTCATCAACATACTATAAATTGTCCCCTTTCGGCAAAATTTTCAACTATGACTATCAGACTTACGCATAAACCAGTTCACACCTCAACACTCGGACACTAAACAATCTTGGCATCTTTGTGAGAAAAATCAGAGATCCAAATTCTGCAGACCACCAAAAATTACTTTTCTGAATAACACCATGTACATTCTCCCTGCATAAACATCCTACAGACCAAACCCTAACCATCCACTACAGAATGTACAGACCCAAAACAAATTCATTACAAAACTATATAGAGCATTCTCATTTGAGTGGCTACCATACCAAAATTTGATCACATATGTAGAACATTGGACCCAAGAGATGGAATTTTTTTAACAAACTAGTATAAACAAATAGACATTAGGGATCATCATGCGATGCCTTTAAAATTTAGCTCACCCACATTCATTCCACTGTCTCTTCTTCCACGTCTCCTCCTCCTCCACCGTGCCCCATTATCACTACCCACATTACATACCAACACTCTGCCACCCATTGCTTCCCTCTATCAAAGGAGGTTCTTTAGAGCATCACAAGCAATTAATGCCTCAGCTCAGCGTTCATCCCTATTTAAATTCATTGGCCAATGCATGAACAGGACAAGCTCATGCAGCTCCGCCATCACCGGATCCTCAAAGGCCTCGCTGACATCAAATCAAGCCACTGGAATTTCCCATTCAAGTAATGAATCCAGTCCCACAAGATAGTCATCATAAATAATCGACCTCACCATCCACAGAACATTGTTTGTGGAGTTACCCAATTCCAAACCCCATGCAACCACCATGGTAACCACATCCATGTTCGAGCGAAATATATGTTTCGATTCCAGAAAAACCTCCCCAAACAACATCTCCATCAAACAGATGAATTGATCATCCTTAATTTTGAAAAGCCACTTCATTCTTATCAGCAACACTAATCCAAAAAAACTGTCTTGATTTTTGTCTATGTACAATGGAAAATTAGCCTCCATGATATCTCCACCACCCCAGATTGTTGCAGGTAATTTTGAGAATGACACGATTCCTTGGGCCGCCAATATATTGTCACCCGTAGAAGCCAAGTCCCATCAAGATGTAATTTCCCTTTCATCCTCATTAATATCATAATTATGAAAACAAGAGCCTCCTTAAAATTCATCAAGGGGAACAATACGCAAATCTTCTATACGTACTTCCCCAAACCTTTCAAAACCAACTGCCCACTTTGCCAAGGTATCTGCTATGTCATTAGTCGATCGTCAAGAGTGACCCACACGATATTGTCATACCAAATCTAACTCATTACGGATTGCATAGATCATCTTATTCAAGTGCCATGCCTGACAAACTCCCGCTATTGTTACATTTATGATGATTAATGAATCACCTTCCATATGAATCTTGGAAAAGCCCATACTATTTCTAAACTGAATTGCAGTTAATGTCGCCATTACCTCTGCTATGTTATTTGTCTCATCCTCAACCCATTATGCTCCAATTGCCAGAATATTACCTTACCAATCATGTGCCACAAACCCAATGCTCGACGGTCCCAGATTGCCTTTCGAAGCTCCATCAAAATTCATTTTTATCCAGCCCTCCTCTGGCTTATGCCAACCTTCCTTAATATGTTTATCATCAATCAAATTCACCTGATGATGCCCATTCATGGGCTAGATAAGAGGGAATATTAATAGGGAGGTACCTGAAGGAATATGATATCACAAAAGGAGAATCCCCTATCATACTCCTCACAAGAGAGAGAGAGTGAGAGAGAGACTTCACAAAATGTTGAGGGAGTGCAATCAAGTATCCCTTTGATTCCACTTTTCCAATAGAATACTTTCCCTCAAGGACACCAACAAAAAATATTCTCCTCTACATAGTTGTTCAATATCACTAGAAATTGTTGGCTCCACAAGCAATATCTACATTCGCCATTCAATTTTTCATTTTCCTCTACCAATAGATGGAGACTAAATGATTCACTTTCCTCATTCTTCATGTTTTGAAATGCTATTTATTAGGACATGGAGACTTCATTCACTCGGGGATTTTGATTTTGAACATATTCACAAATGAATAGTCTTTTAATTTTGGACATAAAAAACAATGAATTCTATATGAATGTGAGAAAGATGTTCCTTCACCCCTTCCACCTTCTCGAGGTGTAAAGAGAGAATTATAATAATATTGGGAAGCTCTACTTTGCATTGGCTACCATATACCTTTTTGAGATCTTCAACATTTAGCTTATCAATTCACTATGGAACTATGAACCCAATTTTGACCCCAATGGCTCTAATGGAGAGAGAGGGGGGTGGAGAGAGAAAGATAAAGAGAGAGAGGGAGGAGGGAGATAGAGAGAGAGGGGACAGTTGAAGGTTGAAGGTTGGGGGTGTATAAGTTGATGATACAACCACATGAGCCAAGAATCATCTATAAGCAAAATAGTTGTCATGCAAAAGAGATCAAACAAAGATAATATGCTCTATAACAACTAGAGAACTGTGTATTATTTCACAATTGATTGGAGATCACAATTATAAATAATGAATTAATCCTTACAAAAGCATGAATGAAACCCTACCTATGCAAAAACATAATGCTAAAATTAAGAGAACTAAAGCAATGCAAAGTAGGAGCTAAATTAAGCTCAACTATAGCTGAAATATAGCTAGAAAAGACATTTATAGATAACAAAAAGCACCTAAGTTTAGCTTAAGTAAAAATTTAATTAAAAGACCTAATTAATAAATAATTAGATAAATGTCCTAATTACTCCAATGCCCACCCCCATCCCGTCCCCTTAAGATTAACCTAGGGTTAAGCTAAAGAGCTAATGATGAATGTAGGATGCAGGCATGAATAAATATGTTACCTTATCATTTGTACCTCATAACAAGAGTAAGTCGCCTTACATAATTTTTATTTGGGTCTTTATCTTGTTGAAAATTCCTTGGTTCAACCCTTAATCCACTTGTAAATCATCTCTTAATCTGTGGTGCCAAGTTTCAAAGGTCTGTTTGAACCTCATGAAACCCTTGAACCATTTTGAAAGGAGTTCATAATGTTCATTTAGGTACCGCAGGTTCTAAGTTGTGTATAAATGTTTTCAGGCTAACGTTCACTCATGTTTTTTAGCAGTTCTATTTCACGGTCGCAGATGATGTTTCATATCCTCTTCCTCCAGATCGTGAACCGTTTGAACCTAGTTTCAAACAGTTCAGTGATGTTCAACATGTTCGATAAAGTTCAAAAGGCCAGCGGTAGTTAACAAAAGTTAATCTTTTCAAAGTGAAATTTTCATGGCACAACGCACACTTTGAACTACCTGAACCTTCATGAAGTCCGTTCAAATTGTTCATGCATGTTCAAATCAGGTGAGTCCCATGGACTAAACGACATGATGGCACATTTATTGCTAAGTATGATGAAAATTGAACCATATCTTGGGTGACGTCAACTAGCTGATTTTTGAAGGCAAGTAATCGTTATTGGGAATTGGTTGTTACCCCAAAAATGCCGCCATGCATTCAATACACATGTGTGATGTCAAATCCCAATGCTCGGCACATTTGAGTTGACGGCCGAAATTAATGCACTAAATGAGCTTTCATCACTTCATTTGCTATAAGGTATGAAGTGATTAATTTTTGAAACTTGTTCTTCATTGCTGCGGAGTGTTTGATAGAAGGTTTGTCTGCTGGTAATCATTCGATTGGTTTCAACTGTGAAGGTGAGTTTTGATTCCTATCTTCTCCAGTAAATTTTAGTAGTTTTTCTCTCTCATAATAAAATTTGTTGGGAGAAATAAGGGTTGTTATTTATGAATTATTAAGTCCACTCTGCACCTTTTCGAAAATATTTTCAATCTTGCTTGCATAGAACCCATTATCAATGATACAGACCTGAAAGGAGAGAATTTAGAGGCCTTGAAGGAAAGGGTTTTTAAAGGGATTGACGGTTCTTTTGGTTTAGAAATTCTAAGTAGTGGCCTCATAGAGGCGGCAGCCTTTCCTCCTACTATCCCTTGCCCAGAATTCGATAGGGAGTGCATCGCGAGGTATGATCCTATTTCTGAAACTATCAAGAGAGATAATGGTGAAACCCTCCTCACGATAAACAGGGAAGTCATTTCTTCTATTTTCAAATTGCCTAATTATAAGTTCTCAAATTTTTCTCCCGCCCAATCAATCACTGAGTTCAACGCATATAAAACAAGACACTGGAACAATATGGCGAAGCATTGGTTGAAAGTTCCTCAGAGGGGTGGCTCCAGGTTACCTAAATATCCCAACAAAAATCACATGCTTCCCCACATCCATGATGTTATGTTATTATTACACCGAGTTAGAGGTTCAACGGAGGCTTACAACTTTGATGACTGGATTTACTGTTATGTGCAACTGGTGTTGGAAGGAAAGCAGTATCTTGACTAGGCAGAGCTTGTTGTTGATTCCATGAGGGAATAGCTGAGCATGGCGAAGAAGTTTAAGAAAAATTTCTTTATGTCCTCGTATTTGATATATTGCTTGGCATGCGTTAAAGAAATAAAGGGCATACCTAGGCAACTTGCTAAAGGTTTTTTTTCCTGTGTATGACTTTTACCCCATGTTGCAAAAAGATAATGCATTGCAGGATTTTAGGAGAGTACATAATGCTTTCCAGGGAGACTTGTGTTATGAGTTATAGGAACATGAAATCTAAAAGGATATCTGAAGATGCCCAAGCATTTGTGAAAAGATATGGTAGTTTCTTCGTTCAGTTTCCTCATTTTTGTTATATAAGGGTAGGCAGTTTTGAGGAAGAGCCTTTCAGACTTCCTCATTTTTGTTCTGATTGTTTTGTCCTTGTTGAGGTCTGTAGGCAGTTGTCTACTGTAATTAAGAAAGATCAACCCAAAGATAAATGGGAGGATCATTTTCTTGTGCAACTAGGTATTTTATCTTGCAGTTCAATGTCAGATGCGTTGAGCGTAGGAGCTGACTTGAAGAATTTCAATTTTCCACTATATCATGAAAGGAAGGGTTTTGATAATAAAGGTTTCTCATGGAGTCTTGGTTTGATGCCGCATCTTCCAATCCCACACTTGGAGGACATGGGAAGATTGTGATGATGAGCTCAAAGTGTTCAAATGGGCAAATATGAGAATGGTCTTGGAATAGGTAGTTTCACTGCAAGTGAAACTTGATATAAGTGGGATCGAAGAGGATCTTATGGAGCTTTTTGAACCTAGATATCTAGACCAAGCTAAACCTGAAACATTCTGCATTAATTGGGATGTGGAAGAAGAGGATGATATATAGCTTCGAACAAAGAGAGTGTTGGAAAGAACCGCAGACTGGGTTAATAAGAAAAGAGCAATGAAATTAGGCATCAAGATTGATCCTGCAAGAGATAATGTGGTTTCTCTATGTTCCCCTAAACGTTTTTCTAACCCCACTTCTATGCCTCTTCATGCAAGTAAAAATAAGAAGTCATCTCACACCAAGCATGAGCCTAATCCTACTTTGAACTTTCTTGCTCCTCGATATACAAGGTCATGGAGTGCTACACAGAGGAAAATGGACCAGGTCAAAGACAAGATCCTTGATACTCATATTTTTGAGGTCGAGGACCTTGATAGTGACATTGTCAACACAATGGATTCTCATGCAATCACCTTAGCCATGACACCCCCACCTAAAGTAACCTGAGGAACAGCTAGTTCAAGATCAACTCCAAAATGGTTAACTACTTCAGTAAGCAAGAAACGGAGCTTCATGCCACTGTCCATCCCAATTCAAGACATGGTGGTCAAATACATGGAGAAGGGTCCCAAACAGAAGAATTTCAAAACAACTGCCAGATTGGATGTTGATGAAAAGACCGGGAGGTGGGTTGCTGAAATTGCTTCTTATAAGCCCAAAGATGAGAATAAGGAAGTAAATGCAGAGGATTTTGAGGTCACCAAAGTGGATCTCAGAAACATGAGGAGGGACTCTGATAACCACCTTTTCCAAGTGTCAGCTAAGAAGATTCTCACCAAGTCAGAAAAAGATGGACAAGAGAAAAGAGAACTGAAACGGCATATCAAGATTCTAGCTCAATTCATTGATAGCATAGGTTGTTTTGGAGATTTTCCTATATCGCATGCTTCAGAAATTTTTGACCCTACTTCACCAGAGAACAAGAAACTGATGAACCAAGTTTAGCGAGCCAAGAGCATCACAGGGGCCATAGAGAAATGGATTGAAGGAGTAGTAAGAGATGGTGAAAAATATATTACAAACTCCAGGAAGCTATGTGATGAAATGCAAAACCTCATTGTGGAGATTCAAAATCAAATTGTGCCATGGGAAAAGGAGGAGCATAAATGGGAGAATGTATTACCCATGCTCACCAAGATAGAAGAATACGGAGCCACAAAGTTTTTCGTAGAAAATTCAATTAAATTGGTAACTGATGACTGCCAGCTCATCGTATTGAAGAAAACTATAGCGTGGCGGGTAATCACATTCAAGTCTGTGATTTCTGATGCCAGGGCCTCTATTTACGAGCTTTAGGACCTTCAGTGTAGCTTGGTCAATGATAATAAAGTGGTTAACCCAGACCATGATTGGCAACTAGGACTTTGTGGGCTGAACACACAGGATGCAGTAATGGATTTTAGGCTGCACATGGAGAAAGTTAAGGCCAAAGGCAATTTTACTCCCGAAGATATAACACAAGTCACCTGAATTGAATCCATGGCATTTATCGATAATGATCAGTTACCTAAGCATGCCGAGAAAATGGTGAAGCATAGGTGGGACAAGGAAGCCGCAAAAGCAAAGATCAGTGCCATGAAAAATCCAAGTCAGTCTATAATTTAGGAGCTTGCAACCGCTCACGATGCCCAGAAAAGTGGAGGAGAAGATGATGATGGAGAAGAGGCATAACATGATGATAATGCTTTGTTTTTATTTTATATGCTTTTCATAATCTGGCAATGACTTCAAGACATTTGTCCCTTAAATACTCTGTTGGTTTTTATAATTGTTTCTGTGAGATTTTGCCAAGATCAAGAGGCAATGGAAAGCAGAAATAAGAGAGAACAAAATAGATGATAGAAATAAATTGTATTCTATCAAGATGAAAAATATGATCAACTGGATCATTAAGCATTCGTTGTTACATACAATGAATATGAGCCTGCTTATATAGGCAAGGCTATATGGATATGTGAGCACACAAACATGACATGTGGCTCAATAAGAAACAAGGGTAGGTAGGAGAAATAATATAATAGTCCACATGAGGTGGATCACCCACTGAATGTGGAGTGTAACAACAAGATCAACACCATAAAAGGTGGAAATTCTCCTACACACACTATACCAATGTGGCACAAACACCCAAGTGTCTCATACCCAAACTACTATGAAATGCATTTCCTAAGTAAACTTAAGTAAAGTGTAATAATATCCAATATGAATAATTATTTACACCAACACCCCACCTTAAGTGCAACTTAGGGGAATTCACTTAAGTCTACAATGCAACTAAGCAATGCAAGATGGGTCCCGGCTACTAGGCCATGTTAGGTACCCATGTACAAATGTGAATGCATGAAAACCAATGCAATGAAATCTCTCACAAAGTGGAGAAAGAGAGAAAAACCTAATGGGAAAAAATACTCCCCCAAAAGAGAGATGAAAAACATACAAGAGAACTCTCATAGAAGAATGTGAGGAACAAAACCCCATGTGAGGAAAAAGTCCCCCCCCATATGAGAGAAGAAGAAGAAGAAGAAGAGAGACTAGGAAGCCCCCCCTCAATGTGGAATCTGCACCAATGATAGAAGCTCGATGTATGAAGAAACTGCTCCACGATCGTCAAACAACATTCCTCCCCTTAGGAAGAAACAAAACCAAAGGTGTATCCATGAAGTCTCCCCAATCATGAAGGCAAGATGTATGAAAAAAACTCATGATGAAAGGAATCTCTGAAAACTGCTCAAGTGTCCCCATGTCGATGCTGAAAGATACCCCCTCCAAAGGTGGTAAATTGTGCCACACTGCTGAAAAAGGCACTCCAAGATCTAGTGGAGATGGATGTAGAACATGTCCCAAAGACTCACATGTCTCCTCAAAACATAAAGAGACCTCCTCCAACTGTTGTACATAAGTATCCACAATCATATCAACCTCAAAAGAATGATCATGTAGAGAATGAACAAGAGGGTCAGAGTGTACCCTCGCGGAAATTGAAGAAGGATCATCTTCATCAAAGAGAAGATGAATGTCATCAATGATGTCTCCCAAATCTGCAATGTAGGATTCCACAAACCAACCTACAATGTCTGTCAAGTAATCATCCCATGAATCTAAAGTTGGAACACAATGAGTATCCTGCTACACTAAATCACATGAAGACAAAACTGTCGCACTATCTGCATCATCAGGTGCAATAGGTGATGTGATATCAATATGAGGATATGAAATGCAAGGCTCAAGAATGGGGTCACATGTGAGAATCCCAATGTTCAAGTGTCCAAAGTTCTCCTCAAAAATTGAACCATCACAAGAAGTGTGATCATCATGTGTAGAATCATCAAATTTGAAATCATCATCAACAAAATCTGAAAAGGAGTATTACCGAGATTTATGATCAACCACCCCAGTCGCAATGATAGCTCTAGTCTCCAAGTCTCTAATGAAAACTGACTCAGGTGTGAACTCCACAACTCTCTTAGTTGTGCCATGTGTGATTTGATAGATGGAAAGGAGATTGTTTGTCAAGTGGGGTACACACAACACATCATTGAAGGAGTTATCCCCAATGTCAATAGATCCTTTCCCAATCACATCCATGTATGTATGATTTCCCATCAAAATCTGTGGCATGGTGCAAGGCTCAAATGTAGAGAACATAGACTATGAAGATGCCATATGATGAGAAGCCCCTAAATCTAGAAGCCATCTCTCTGAATCATGACTGATAGTAGCACATAGAGCTTTTCCTTTTCTTGTCCCAAAAAAGTGAGTCTTCCCACTTGTAGAAGCCATGAATGCTTTCCCTTTGCCTTTTGAATGTGAGGGAGTGGAAGTTGATGAGTCAGCCTTCTTGTAGACATTAGGCAAATCAATGTTATGCTTTTTGATGATATGTGTGAGCTCATCAATCTTCTTAAAATGGCAACAACGCTCCTCATGACCAACCTTTTTACAATAGGCACAAGTAGGTCTCTCCCTCTTTGGTGAATTGTCCCTCTTGGAAGAGGATGTATCTCCTTGTTGTGGAGAAGATGGTGCTTTGTCCTTAGGCTTTGATTGCCATTTCTTCTTGTTTGAGTTGTCCTTTCCTTGATTTCCTTTGTTCCCTTGATTTGCCACTAATGCTTGAGACTTAGAAGCCTTAAGAATGCCCATGCTTATCAACTTAGTTTGTTCCATCATCAACATTTCATTGAAAGCATCAAAAGTAGGCATTATGTAGCTTGAACCCATTGTCATCCTATGGGTTTGGAAACTAGAAACAAATGTTGCATATTGTTGTGGAAGCTTGCCCATCAAGTTGAAGATCAATTGAGTATCCTTCTTATCAATGCCACAATCTTTGAGTTGTGCCCTCAACTCATTTGCCTTGGTGACATAATCTTGTATAGTATCAAAGTTCTTGGGATCCAACATGGTGAGATCACTATCAATTTGATATCCCCTAATCTCATCAACTTGACCATACAAGACAAACACCCAAGTGTCTCATACCCAAACTACTATGAAATGCATTTCCTAAGTAAACTTAAGTAAAGTGTAATAATATCCAATATGAATAATTATTTACACCAACAGTTTCAGAGGAGGTCGGGTTTCGAGGGAGACCTCCTCTATTCTTTAAAAACTACTATAAATTAGATTAAGGTAGATAGAAAAAGGTTAGAAGGATATACTTTGATTTTTAGAAGTTTTTTTGGGGGTTGGAAGGAAGTGATCAGTTTTTCAAAATCTGAAATTGGAAAAAACTTATCATGTATTGTTATGTCTTTGTTGCATGGAATACATATATAAAGATCATATGTGTTTTGAGCGGAAAAATCTTTGAGTTTTGAATTCGTGGAGTAGTATTTCTCTACAAATATTAATCTAATCAAAATGATTGTGATAACCTTTCTGATGATAGATGTTGTCGTTAATCTGGGGCTCCTTTCTATGTGATTTTAAAAGGATATGTGTTTTGAAAAGAGACTTTATTTCTCTTGCCTATTTTTTTATGAAGTGTTGAATTGGTGTTATTGAACTTTGTTTCGATTACCTCTTATTTTCATGGTGAAGCGTCTTGAAGAATAGTTTTTTCTGAAATATTTGTAAATTATTAGCCTCTCATCTAAGAATGAAGTAGGCAGCCTTACATGCTTTCAGGTTAAAAGCGTACCATTTTTATTTAATTAGATTATTCCCTGAATAGCTAATGGAGGGAGCTATACCTATCAAAAATTCAGAGGGAAGTGATGTATGCCACACTTACCCATCTGTTTAGTTGAACTTTTGTCTTTCAAAGAGGGTAACAGAGCTTCAAATCAATTCAATTAAAAGAAAGACAAAATCTATTCACTAACAGATTTTTGGCCACTCTATTGGGGATATCGTCAACTTTCGATAGACCAGTATGTTATATATTTGTAAAACCTAAGTAAGTCAAGGTTGTACCTACTGATAGACTGGACAACACATACTTCAACCTGTACCTTAACCTGGCTTACATTGTCAGAGACCCTAGAAGAAATAGCACTGGATTCTCGTCGATATACCAAATCACAAAGGAGAGAGAGTGTTGTTGATAACTTTTACGAAGAAATACAAGGGCTCTCATCCTCTACAAATTTCACTCCCAAGAGGAATGCCAAGAGTAGACCTTCTTCCCCTACTAAAGCTACTCCCAAAGTACCTCTCTCTTCTAGCCATTGGCAAGCATTAACACTTTCTGGAATTCAAGCTCCTCCTCTTGTAACTATTTACCATGTTTTCATCATGGCCCAACCATGGGGTGCTCCAGTCAGCACTCTTGCTCTTGGTGCTCAGAATCCTCTCTAGAAAGGGGCTAGAGATGTTCTACCTAAATTTAATGGAGACGGGAAATTTTTTTGTTGAAGAACACTTGAACTCCTTTAATGTAGCGATTGGGATACTGGTTGTGCAGCATGAAGATGTGGCTGTTAGGATTTTTGCTCAAACTCTTACTGAGGGAGCAGCAGATTGGTTGAGGGAGCAGCAGATTGGTTCAGCCATCTGTAGGCAGGGACTATAACTAGTTGGCAAACAATGAAAACTGCTTTTGAGAAATGGTTCGAGAGTGCTGATGATGAGCACTCACTTTTGGCTCAACTCACACAAATGAAAAAAGAGATTCATGAGCCAATGAGGGATTATGTGGCCAGGTATAATAAGATTATTCATAAGATTCCCTAGGCTAAAAGGCTAATTGCTGATAACCAACAATGTTTCTTTGTCAACTCTATTCCTCCTGATGTTGGTTTCCATCTCAAAAGAAATAGGCCAACTGATCTTGATACTGCACAAAACCAATCTATAGAGCTTGAAGATGATTTGATAACGGCAAGGAAGTGGAGGAAAGATGTGCAAATTCCTCAAGGTCAATCTCAAGCTTCCACTTCTTTGACCGATCCAGTTGTTCAAAGACTGATCAATGATATGACTGCTTTGAAGAGACAGATTCTAAAACCTGGAGTTTCCTACCCACAGCCCTATCAAGATATAAGTAGAAAACAACCAATCTAGTATAATTATGGGCGAGCTTTGCAACTTCCTGCTGCCCCACAAAGATTGCAGATAGAGGCTCCTCCTGATAAAGGCATTATGTGCTCCTTTCACCTTACCTCAGGTCATGATGGGAATTCTTGTCCTGATATGATAAGGCGTGTTCAAATGGGAAGCAATAAGGATGAACTCGGGGAACTCACTGAAGGAGAGAAGATTCAAGAAGTACCTGATGACTCTAGATCATTTTACCTTGAATTTGAATCATATTCAGAAAGAGGTGGTAATATTTTGGTAACTCTTGAAGATCCTGCGTGTACAATCCTTACAAGGAATCAACGAACCTCCCAACCTATTCCTTTTGCAAGCTCTACTGGAACTAATTTCAAGGGTAAGAATCTGCGAGTAATGATTCCTCCTTTTATGCAAAGACTCCTGAAGTTAAAATTTTACAAAGAGATATTGAAAGTAAAAATAATTCTTCTCCTTCTCCCTCTTTTGATATAGTTGAATTTTGTAAAGCTTCAATTGTTCAACTTTCCACTGTTGAATATTTGAAACTAAACCCGAAGGAATTAGACAAGTTGGTCAAATATGTAAAAGGTGATCCTGTCTCAAATTCCTCTGTGCATAAGTGTCTAGTTGATAATGATTTGTTTGCTGCTAAAAAACCTACATCTACCTCTTGCCCTCCCACTGATTCGATTAGTCCCTGTGCCTTTCACAATGTTGAAGATAAGCTCGACACAGAAGTTCTGAAGCCCAAACCTTTTTATATCTCTCTCCTCCTGAACAGTCAGAAGCTTAGCAATTGTATTATAGATTCAAGGGCGTCAAATAACATAATGCCATTATCTGTTGCAAGAGCTTTAGGTTTAACACTTACTAAGACATTTGGGAGATGTTACTCGATGGATAGGAAGCAGGTCACTCTCATTGGGCAAGTAAAGGATGCTCAGGCAGTACTTGCAGCATGTCCTGATAAAAAGGTAAAACTGACCATTTTGGTTGCTGACATTCCCGCAAGTAATGGGATGCTCTTGAGTAGGACTTTATGTAGGGATTTGGGAGGTGAGATCAAGGTGGATTGGTCAGAGGCTATCATTCCACTAGGAAAGTAAAAGATTAAACTTGAACCTAAACTGAAAAATAAATATACAGTTTTTCCTTCTGATAATCCCAAAGCCCAAATTTTGTTCCAAGAATGTGAATTTGGAAATTACCTCATTCTTGCACCTGATAAAAAAGGGTTAGAAGAAGTGGTTGATGAACAAGGCAGACTGTGGCAAATGGAATTTGATGGAAGTTGCGCCAACTCTGGCTCGGGCGCAAGAGCAGTTCTGCTTTCGCCTAACGGTAATGTTTTTCCTTTTTCTTTCAAATTACAGTTCAAGAATATGAATAACACCACGAAATATGAGGCATTACTTTTAGGGTTGAATGAAGCCAAATGTAAGGGCATAAAATTGCTTTAAGGTGAAAGGTGATGCTGAGCTGATTGTTAAACAAGTAAGGAATGTTTATTTTGTTAAGAATGATAGACTAAAACATTATAGGAATAGAGTTTGGGATGAGATAGAGTTTTTTGATGCCTTCTCAATTGAAGCTATACCAAGAGAGAAAAACACTAGGGCGGATTCATTGGCTGCGTCAGCTTCTCTCTTGTTACCACACCTGGACTTTAAGAATGATTCTTATAGGATTGAAATGATTTATAGACCTAGTGTTCCTGACAATGTGAATCATTGGCAAGTTTTTGATACAGATGCTCAGATTAAAGATTTTTTGGAGTGTACCCGTCCCTTTGTCCAATCATATTTTGAGGGTTCTGAAGATAGTTGCAAAGAATTTTGTCCAGACCCTGGTATTGATTCTGGTAAGAATTTCATTCAGCTGAAAGGGAACAAAATCCTGAAAGGTTTGATGACTCTAGAGAGGCTTTTCACCCGTAATGATGTGTTCACTGGCAAGAAAACCCCTGATGATGACAGTAAGGTAGGTTGTGAAAAGATCAATCTTGGTGATGAATCTAATCCTAAAATGGTAACAATCGGCAAATGTTGTTCTTCTGAGGAGAAATGAATGCTCAATGAGTTATTGAAAGAATACATTGATGTGTTTGCTTGGTTTTATGATGATTTCAAGGAATTTAGGAATGGTCAGTTTCAACATCAAATTCCGTTGAAGCCTAGTGTTTCTCCTTTTAGGCAAAAATTGAGAAATTTCAATCCCATGATGGCAGAAGCAATTTTCAAGGAAGTGGATAAAATGATAAAAGTTAGGATTATACATCCTATATATCACTCCACTTGGGTGGCCAATATAGTACCTGTAAGGAAGAAAAATGGGGAAATTCAAATTTGTGTAGATTTTCGCAATCTGAACCAGGCAAGTCTTAAAGATAACTATGCTTTACCCAATATGGACCATATTTTGTAGATAGTAGGTGGGTCAGAAATGATGTTAATGTTAGATGGTTTTTCTGGCTACAATCAAATTAGTGTTGCAGAAAATGAATAGTATAAGACAGCATTTATCACCCCTTAGGGAACGTTTGCCAATAACCGTATGCCTTTTGGTCTGATTAATGTCGGAGCAACCTTTCAAAGAGCCATGGATTCTTCTTTTAAGGATTTCCATGACAAGATTATCATAGTCTACCTAGATGACTTGACCATCTTCTCTAAAGTAAGGAAGAATCATCTCCAAGATCTAAGGGTAGTTTTGCAACGTTGTCGAGAACATGGTATCTCCTTGAATCCAAAAAAGTTGATTTTCTGTGTAACCGAAGGCAAGCTATTGGGGCATATTGTTTTGAAGGATGGCGTCAAGATTGATCCTGAAAGAGTTAATGAAATCCAACATCTCAGCCTACCTTCAAATCGGACTAGAGTAAGGTCATTTTTTGGTCAGGTAAATTTCCTAAGAAGGTTTGTACCTCAATTCGTCGAAACTACTAAGCACATCATCATCTTGTTGAGTGAGAGGTGCCCCTTTAAATGGTCCGTCGAAGCTAAAGAATTTTTTGGAAAGATTAAGAGCTCAGTTGCCAATGTACCAACTCTCATCACCCCATATTTTAAAAAGAATTTCATCATATACTGTTATGCCTCAGAACATACGATGTTGGGAATATTGTTACAAGTAGATGGATCTGGTGCTGAAGAACCCATAGCATTCATGAGTGTCCCCCTTAAGAAACATGAACTTAAGTATTTGCTCTCAGAGAAACAATCCTTCATCGTGGTTAAAGCTGTAAAACAATTCCAGTATTATATTTTTCATTCTCTTTATGTGGTTTTTGTTCCAGACTCTGCAGTGAAAAGTATTCTGACTCAACAGGAGGTGGGACTTAATAAAAGAGCAACATGGGTAACCAAAATTCAGGAATATGATCTGGATATTCATCCTACAAAGGTGGTTAAACGATAGGGTTTATGCAAATTGGTTGCGGAGAACAGGGTAGAAACGGATGAGGGGCTACCATTGACTTTGTTTGTTGGTTTGCAAGATACATGGTTTTCAAATGTGGCTTATTACTTGACTTATGGTAGTTGCTCGGGCCATTTGTCAACTAAAGAACAAAGGAATCTCAAATTAAAAGCAGCTAAGTATGTTATCTGGCAAGATGTATTATATAAAAAGGGCTTGGACGATACCTATTTGAGATGTGTAGATAAGCCACAACAGCAAAAACTTCTGGAAGTTTATCATGATGAAGCCTGCGGTGGACATTTCTCATCCTCAATAACCACTTTCAAGATTTTAAGAAATTGTTTTTATTGGCCTGGTATGTTTCGTGATGCATATACTTATGTTAAGGAATGTGAAAAATGTCAACTCTTTTCTGGAAAACCACATTTAGCTGCCTACCTTTAAGGCCTGTGGTAGTGGATGAACCTTTCAAATAATGGGGTATTGATTTCATTGGTCCAATAAATCCTCATTCTAGTGTTGGTCATGTGTATATTCTAATAGCAACAGATTATTTTACTAAGTGGGTAGAGGTTGTCCCCACTAAGAAGGCGAACTCAGAGGTTGTATGTAATTTTCTCAAAGATTGCATTTTAGTCTGTTTCAGGGTTCCCCAGAAGATTGTTGTAGATAATGCATCATATTTCTCCTCTGAATAATTGACTATGTTCTGTTATAAACATCAAATTACTCTTTCACATTCTTCTGATTACTTTCCTCAAGGTAACGGGTTGGCAAAATCGAGCAACAAGACCCTGGTAACCATCATGAAGAAGTTAGTTGATGATAATGCCTGGAACTAACATAAAAAGGTATATGAAGCCTTATGGGCGGATAGAATTACTCCCAAAAGAGCAATTGGAATCGCACCTTATGAACTGGTGTATGGGCTTGGTGCGAAGGTTTCTTTACCTTTGAAATTGGTAGCGGCAAGGCTTCAAACCATAATTGAGGACTCCTTCCAAAATGCTCTAGAGAAAAGAGTCATGTATTTGATGAAGTTGGATGAGGAAAGAGAGATGTTAGTGGATAGAATTACTGAGCATCGGAACAGGGTGAAGAAAATCTTTGATATGAGAGCTCGACCAAGAGGGTTCCTAAAACGTGATGAAGTATTGTTGTGGGACAAAAGAAGGGAACCAAAGGGTGCCCATGGAAAATTGGATTCATTGTGGAAACGTTCATTCAAGATTCATGAACTAGTGGGACCGAATGCATTCAGACTGAATTATTCTAATGGAACGGTTATGCCCTATACCTATAATGGGCAAGACCTGAAGCTCAATAAACTTTGAAATCTATGATCAAGAGTTCCTGTACATAGTAGGTTAGTTGTTTGTTTCGTGTCTTTTTGGTGTGTGTTATTTTTGCCCCCTTTTCTATTTTTGTTGTGCGAAACCAGAGATTGAGAGTTCTTTGCATTTTTCACAAAATACAATCCCCAATCAGAGCCAATGTTACCTTGTCATTCGTACCTCATAACAAGAGTAAGTTGCCTTACATAATTTTTATTCAGGAGTTTATCTTGTTGAAAATTCCTTGGTTCAACCCTTAATCCGCTTGTAAATCGTCTCTTAATCTGTGGCGCCAAGTTTCAAAGGTCTGTTTGAAGCTCATGAACCCCTTGAACCATTTTGAAAGGAGTTCATAATGTTCATTTAGGTACCGCAGGTTCTAAGTTGTGTCTAAATTTTTTTAGGCTAATGTTCACTCAAGTGTTTTGTAGCAGTTCTATTTCACGGTCGTAGATGATGTTTCACATCCTCTTCCTCCAGATCGTGAACCATTTGAACCTAGTTCAAACAGTTCAGTGATGTTCAACATGTTCGATAAAGTTCAAAAGGCCAGCGGCATTAACAAAAGTTAATCTTTTCAAAGTGAAATTTCCTTGGCACAGTACACGCTTTGAACTACCTGAACCTTCATGAAGTCAGTTCAAATTGTTCAAGCATGTTCAAATCAGGTGGGTCCCATGGACTAAACGACATGATGGCATATCTATTACTAAGTATGATGAAAATTGAACCATATCTCGAGTGACGTCTGTATGCGGGAAAAGCAGGTCGATAGAACTCAATATGTGGAAAACGGAGCTCAAAGAGGCTTTGCTCACACACCCACAGGACTTCTTGGTGCAAGCTATGGAGTCATGAAGTATGGCTCAGCTTCCCAAGGTTGGTTCCATGGTTCTCTATCTCACAAGGTCCCTCAAACCAATGTCTTTTCTCTCAGATCACTGAGCAAAGTGGTTTAGGGATGACAAATGCAAGAACGAGGGATGTTTTGGTTGATTTTAAGATGAAATGCATCCTAGGATATACATGATCCTATAAATGCAATAAATTAGTTTATAAGATGACAAGATTAGTAACAAGACTATCCTAGCATGCTATATTAGTCTATGATTAAGCTAAATGATAAGGAAAATACTCTAAGCATGCATATTTAGATTAATTCCTATTGAAAAGAGAGGCTAAATGATGAGCACAAATGATATATTAAAGCTTGGATGGATTTTAGTATAAGTGTGATGCTAAAGACTTGGATGATGAAAAATGGAGGAATGAGAGCTCTATTTATAGCAAAAATAGGGCAATGGATGACCAGGATTGAAATATTTAATCAAGGGTTGAGTTTGAAAGTTGGGAATCCATGTTTGCAATTTGTACCAATGAAATGGTGACAAATGTCAACATAAGACTGGTTGAGAGAAGGGGTTGGAGACATTAAATGCCTGAGAAGACCTCATGGTTACCTTAGGGGGTAAGGGTTAAGGTTAGGTTAAGGTTAGGTTAGGGTTATCCAATGGATAAAGGTTTTGCCCAAAGGATAAACTCTTCTGCAAAGGATTAAGGATAACCATGGTCAAAGCAATAAATGCTTGATGAGACCCTTGGGTTACATGGAGGTTGATTTTAGGGAAATTATTTAATCATGCTAGAGGGTTGAGTTAACCATTAATGGTTTTGGGAGACTTTCAAAGTTAAGTGGTTGAAGCCTTTAAGGGTTTTCAAAGACTTTGAAGGTTTGAGAAGTGACTTCCCCTTGCTTAGGGATGTGACAAAGTTTAGGAAATGGGTTAGCTTAATTTAGAAGTGATTAGAAGAGTCTAGAAGGGGTTAGGAAAAGGGTTTAGGAAGCAAGTGGGAGATGTAGGATTTTGCAAGTGGATGAAGGGATAATAGGATTTAATTGAACAAAATGAATTTAATTCAATTTGGTTGCAATTGGGGAAATTAAATAAATTAGATTTATTTAATTGAGGATAAACTATTTAATTAAATTTGAATTTAATTAAAAGTGGATAGAAGGGATTTAATTGAATAAACTGATTTATTCATTAAATGTCAAAAGAGGCCTAGTGAATTTAATTTAAATAAATTGAGTAATTTACTTAATTTAAATAGAGGAATATGGGTGATTTAATTAAATAGAGAAATGAACATAAAATATTCATTTAGGAATATGGTCATTTTTATACATCTACAACGTCAACTGGCTGATTTTTAAAGGCAAGTAATCATTATTGGGAATTGGCAGTTACCCCAAAAACGTCGTCATGCATTCAATACACATGCGTGATGTCAAATCCCAATGCTTAGCACATTTGAGTTGACGGCCGAAATTAATGCACTAAATGAGCTTTTATCACTTCATTTGCTATAAGGTATGAAGTGATTAATTTTTGAAACTTGTTCTTCATTGCTGTGGAGTATTTGATAGAAGGTTTGTCTGCTAGTAATCGTTTGATTGGTTTCAAATGTGAAGGTGAGTTTTGATTCCTATCTTCTCCAGTGAATTTTAGTAGTTTTTCTCTCTCATAATAAAATTTGCTAGGAGAAATAAGGGTTGTTATATATGAATTATGAAGTCCACTCTGCACCTTTTCGGAAATATTTTCAGTCTTGCTTGCACAGAACCCATTGTCAGTGATACAGACCTAAAAAGAGAGAATTTAGAGGCCTTGAAGGAAAGGATTTTTAAAGGGCTTGACGGTTCTTTTGGTTTAGAAATTCTAAGTAGTGGCCTCATAGAGGCGACAACCTTTCCTCCTACTATCCCTTGCCCAGAATTAGTTAGGGAGTGCATCGTGAGGTATGATCCTATTTCTAAAACTATCAAGAGAGATAATGGTGAAACCCTCCTCGCGATAAACAAGGAAGTCATTTCTTCTGTTTTCAAATTGCCTGATTATAAGTTCTCAAATTTTTCTCCCGCCCAATCAGTCACTAAGTTCAACGCATATAAAACAAGACACCGGAACAATATAGCGAAGCATTGGTTGAAAGTTCCTCAGAGGGGTGGCTCTAGGTTACCTAAATATCCCAACAAAAATCACATGCTTCCCCACATCCATGATGTTATGTTATTATTACACTGAGTTAGAGGTTCAGCGGAGGCTTACAGCTTTGATGACTGGATTTACTATTATGTGCAACTGGTGTTGGAAGGAAAGCAGTATCTTGACTAGGCAGAGCTTATTGTTGATTCCATGAGGGAACAGCTGAGCATGGTGAAGAAGTTTAAGCAAAATTTCTTTATGTCCTTGTATTTGATATATTGCCCGGCATGCGTTAAAAAAATAATGGGCATACCTAGGCAACTTGCTGAAGGGTTTTTTTCCTATGTATGACTTTTACCCCATGTTGCAAAAAGATAATGCATTCCAGGATTTTAGGAGAGTACGTAATGTTTTCCTGGGAGACTTGTGTTATGAGTTAAAGAACATGAAATCTAAAAGGATATCTAAATATTCCCAGGCATTTGTGAAAAGATATGGTAGTTTCTTCATTCAGTTTCCTCGTTTCTGTTATATAACGGTAGGTGGTTTTGAGGAAGAGCCTTTCAGACTTCCTCATTTTGTTCCGATTGTTTTGTCCTTGTTGAGGTCTGTAGGCAGTTGTCTACCATAATTAAGAAAGCTCAACCCAGAGATAAATGGGAGGATCATTTTCCTGTGCAGCTGGGTATTTTATCTTGCAGTTCAATGTCAGATGCATTGAGCGTAGGAGCTGACTGGAAGAATTTCAATTTTCCACTATATCATGAAAGGAAGGGTTTCGATAATAAAGGTTTCTCACAGAGTCTTGGTTTTATGCTGCATCTTCCAATCCCACACTTGGAGGACTTTTGGGAAGATTGCAATGATGAGCTCGAAGTGTTCAAAAGGGCAAATATGAGAATGGTCCTAGAACAGGTAGTTTCACTGCAATTGAAACTTGATATAAGTGGGATCGAAGAGGATCTTCTGGAGCTTTTTGAACCTGGATATCTAGACCAAGCTAAACCTGAAACATTCTACATTAATTGGGATGTGGAAGAAGAGGATGATATACAGCTTTGAACAAAGAGAGTCTTGGAAAGAACCGCAGACTGGGTTAATAAGAAAAGAGCAATGAAATTAGGCATCAAGATTGATCCTGCAAGAGATAATGTGGTTTCTCTATGTTACCCAAAATGTTTTTCTAACCCCACTTCTATGCCTGTTCATGCAGGTAAAAATAAGAAGTCATCACACACCAAGCACGAGCCTAATCCTACTTTGAACTTTCTTGCTCCTCGATATACAAGGTCACGGAGTGCTACACAGAGGAAAATGGACCAGGTCAAAGTGAGATCCTTGATACTTAGATTTTTTAGGTCGAGGACCTTGATAGTGACATTGTCAACACAATGGATTCTCATGCAATCACTGTAGCCATGACACCCCCACCTAAAGTAACCAGAGGAACAGCTAGTTCAAGGTCAACTCCTAAATGGTTAACTACTTTAGTAAGCAAGAAACGGAGCTTCATCCTAGTGTCCATCCCAATTCAAGACATGGTGGTCAAATACACGGAGATGGGTCCCAAACAGAAGAAGTTCAAAACAACTGCCAAATTGGATGTTGATGAAAAGACCAGGAGGTGGGTTACTAAAATTGCTTCTTATAAGCCCAAAGATGAGAATAAGGAAGTAAATGTAGAGGATTTTGAGGTCACCAAAGTGGATCTCAGAAACATGAGAAGGGACTCTGATAACCACCTTTTCCAAGTGTCGACTAAGAAGATGCTCACCAAGTCAGAAAAATATGGACAAGAGAAAAGAGAACTGAAACGGCATATCAAGATTATAGCTTAATTCATTGATAGCATAGGTTTTTTTGAAGCACTTCCCATATCGCATGCTTCAAAAAGTTTCGACCCTACTTCACTAGAGAACAAGAACTGATGAACCAAGTTCAGGGAGCCAAGAGCATTGCAGGGGCCGTAGAGAAATGGATTGAAGGAGTAGTAAGAGATGGTGAAAAATATATTACAAACTCCAGGAAGCTATGCAATGAAATACAAAACCTCATTGCGGAGATTCTAAATCAGATTGTGCCATGGGAAAAGGAGGAACATAAATGGGAGAATGTATTACCCATGCTCACCAAGATAGAAGAATACGAAGCCACAAAATTTTTAGCAAAAAATTCAATTAAATTGGTAACTAATGAGTGTCAGCTCTTCGTATTGAAGAAAACTAAAGCGTGGCGGGTAATCACATTCAAGTCTATGATTTTTGATGCCAGGGCCTCTGTTTACGAGCTTCAGGACCTTCAGTGTAGCTTGGTCAATGACAATAAAGTGGTTAACCCAGACCATGATTGGAAACTGGGACTTTGTGGGTTGAACACACAGGACGCATTACAGGCTTTTAGGCTACACATGGAGAATGTTAAGGCCAAAGGCAATTTTACTCCCGAAGATATAACACAAGTCACCTGAATTGATTCCATGACATTTTTCGGTAACGATCAGTTACCTAAGCATGTCGAGAAAATGGTGAAGCACAGGTGGGACAAGGAAGCCGTAAAAGCAAAGATCAATGCCATGAAAAATTCGAGTCAGTCTATAATTCAGGAGCTTGCAACCGCCAATGATGCCCAGAAAAGTGGAGGAGAACAAGATGATTGAGAAGAGGCATAACATGATGATAATGCTTTGCTTTTTTTTTTATATGCTTTTCATAATCTAGCAATGACTTCAGGACATTTGTCCCTTAAATACTCTGTTGGTTTTTATAACTATTTCAGAGGAGGTCGGGTTTTGAGGGAGACCTCCTCTGTTCTTTAAAATCTACTATAAATTAGATTAAGGTAGATAGAAAAAGGTTAGAAGGATATACTTTGATTTTTAGAAGTTTTTTTGGGGGTTGGAAGTAAGTGATCAGTTTTTCAAAATCTGAAATTGGAAAGAACTTATCGTGTATTGTTATGTCTTTGTTGCATGGAATACATATATAAAGATCATATGCGTTTTGAGCGGAAAAATCTTTGAGTTTTGAATCCATGGAGTAGTATTTCTCTACAAATATTAATCTAATCGAAATGACTGTGATAACCTTTTTGATGATAGACGTTGTCATTAATCTGGGGCTCCTTTCTATGTGATTTTAAAAGGATATGTGTTTTGAAAAGAGACTTTATTTCTCTTGCCTATTTTTTTTATGAAGTGTTGAATCGGTGTTATTGAACTTTGTTTCGATTACCTCTGATTTTCATGGTGAAGCGTCTTGAAAAATAGTTTTTTTTTGAAATATTTGTAAATTATTAGCCTCTCATCTAAGAATGAAGTAGGCAACCTTACATGCTTTTAGGTTAAAAGTGTACTAGTTTTATTTAATTAGATTATTCCCTGAATAACTAATGGAGGGAGTTGTACCTATCAAAAATTCAGAGGGAAGTGATGTATGCCACACTTACCCAATTGTTTAGTTGAACTTTTGTCTTTCAAAGAGGGTAATAGAGCTTCAAATCAATTCAATTAAAAGAAAGACAAAATCGGTTCACTAACAGAATCCTAGCAACAAAGGCCTGATTAGGTACTCATGTACAAACCAATGCAAAGCAATACAACTCTCACAACCAAATAAAAGGAGAAAAATCAAATGGGAGAAAACTCCTCTGCAAAAGAGAGAAAAATAAATGAAAAAGAAAGTACATGTGATGAGCATGAAGGACACAAGATGTCCCCCAAAGTATTAAATTGGTCACCTAAGTACAATCAAGATCCCCCCATAGGAGAGAAAAGAAGAGACAATAAATGTCCCCCCCCCTTCCTCCATATCAAATAGAAAATGAGGATAGAAATACCCCCAATGAATGATTAGCCTATGTCTCTAATGAAAGCCTGAAGATAAAACATGATCAACTGCCTACAACAACATTTCTATGCTTGGAAAGAAACAAATCCCCTGGAGATATAAAAATCCACTCCCATAAACATGAGATGTAGGAATCCAAATCCAAATATATGATGATGTCTATGAAAACTACTCATGTGCCGCCAAGTCCTTGGATGATGAAGATGTCACAAACCAATCAAGTGCATGCCCAATAACAATAGAAGGTAACAAACAAGAAACCAACGGAAACTGATTTTGAACAAGTTCCAAAGAAAAACATGATGTGACTGCAGTTGTGTTATGACTGTCATCAAATAGGAGAGATAAACCCTCAAATGTGCCCTCCAAATCTAAAATGCAAGACTCCACAAACAATGAAGCAATGTCTATCAAATAGGAATCTCAATTTGGAAGACAAATAGATAAATTATCCTGCTTAATAGGAAAAAGAGTCTCAATCAATGAAGGTACAACAACTATCTCTGCAGGTGAAGAAGGAGCAACTTGAAAATTTGATGCACTCTCAAGAAAGAATTGAAAAACATTATGTGAGAAATTAGGACACAATTCATGCCCATGTTGATTTCTCTTACAATATTTACATCTACAACACTTATGCATGATTCACTCCTCAAGATAATCTTCAAAAATGCTACAAAATTTATAAACCCTCATTACAAATAGAGACCCAATTTTCACATGTAGACACCTAAATTTGATTAATTTAATTAATTGAATTTAGCTATCCTAAATGTTCTTAAATTAAATAATTACATATTATTTAATTAATTAGTGTTCCCTCTGTCTAGATAATTAATTTTGTTAATTATGCTATAGTCTTCCTTTAGTTAATTAATTGACAATCATAAATCAATTAATTCATTAAATTTGATCCCTTCTTATATTAAATAAATCCAATGCATAGTTTGAATATTTAATTCATTTTTGTCTTTTCCTCTTAATATCCTTTATAGAATTAATTAATTAAATTAATTCTATTTCCTCACAAGTCTCCTAACTTTAACCCTCATCTAACTCTTCCTCTAGCTTAACCCATTAACTAACCTTGGGTTTTAGTCATCATTTTATTTCTTCCAACTTCTTTCCCACCCCATATGTGTGTTTTCTTAAATATCCTAAGTCATGGAAATATCTTCATTTATGGGGGAAGAAAATATCCCAAATTTCCTAAACCATGGGAATATCCTCATTTTTTGAGGAACCATATCTCCTAAAATTTGGTAAAATATCCCAAATATTCTAAGTCATGGAAATATCCTCATTTTGGGGGGAACCAAATTTCTTAAAATTTGGGAAAATATCTCAAATATCCTAAGTCAAGGAAATATCCTCATTTTTGGGGGGAACCATATTTCCTAAAATTTGGGAAAATATCCCAAATATACTGAGTCATGTAAATATCCTCAATTTTTTGGGAACCAAATTTCTTAAAATTTGGGAAAATATCCTAAACCATGGGAATATCTCTATTTTGTAATCTCTTTTGGAATAGAACCTTCCAATTTGGGTGTCTCATTCCCAAATAGGCATGTCATTCCTTTAAATAACACATTCCTTCTTACGGACACGTGTCATTTGCATCCATGACATTTTCCCTTCTCAAGGACAAGTGTCTCATTTGCATGACTCTTCTTATCCCAACTTGGCCTATTTAATCCCCTCATTTTTCCTTCACAAGGCATCCACTTTCACATTCTCATATTGTTATAATGTTATTTTAGCTATCCACTTTCACATTCTCATACTGTTATAATGCTATTAAAATCCCCCTTTTCATAATCATATCATTGTAATACCAGTTTACATACTCATATCAATCCATCATTTGCATCCATTTTAGCTTAATTTGCATATTAATAATCATGGAGCATATCTAACATCCTTGGAAGCACGAAATCGAGCACATATCAAATCAAAGGAACAAAATGGGGTTTGCATTTCTATTTGTTTTTGTCAATTATGCTTCGTTTATTCCTTTTTAGCGTTCTAATCTTGAGTGTTTGAATAATTTATGTTCACTTACTTTGTAATATTTGTTATTCCAACCATCTTTATTTCGCACTCACATTTTTACTCCCACATTTCTGGCACGCTCGGTGGGACTCACTTCATGGGTCCATCTCACGATTTTTTTGTTGTTTGAATGTGTTATATTGCAGATTTTTGACACTTGTAGGAAAAACGCAAGAATATAGGTGGACTTCCACATTAGTGGAAATCTGTTTCATCTCAATTTCAATTTCTAGAAATAGCAGGATTGGTTTGTGAGGTGGCGGGAATTCTCTATGTTTTTTTTTTTTTGTCATTTTCCTGAAATAAAATTTTCTCATTTTGTTGCTAACCTACTAGCGTGTGATGTTTGATTGGGTTTTTGCTAACGTTTGTGTAGTTGCATCACTTGTCAAAGACCCCACAACTTAAAAGGCTAACTTGTTTATTGCAAGACTGCAAAAGATGGATGCTTTTTCAAAAATATTCTTCCTTGAAGGATTCTTAATTTGCATTGTGCTTTATTGTTTAATCTAATGGCACACTTCAATTTGATAAGGGAAAATAACAAGTGTTTTCCATGTTTGGCACACTTGTGCATGTAGAGTAGACCTGATGCTAACACACACTATCCTCTCCCCTAGCTTTCATGGTCCTGGGTGCAAGAGAAAATTGTTAGTGACGCTAGATTTTACTTTTTAAGTTTTAGAGGGCTTACCTCCCAAGAAGCCAATAAGGTCAAGTGAGAGGGAAGGACACAAGAGGCACTCTTTCGATCCACTATATAAATATTCATGATTTTGGCGAAAGTCATAATCAATTGGTGTCGTTGTGTTATACCGATTGTTTCCCTCAATACTTGTACATGCAAATGCCTTCGTGGTCTTGACGAAAGTTAAAAATCCCTGGTGCTTGTGTGGAAAATCCATAAGAACTTGTGTTCTACAAGCTAGGATATCTCTTAAATGAGCTAGCCACTGCATGTATAACCACCATATTATCCCGAAAGTACCCCCACTGCAAACCAAATATGTTTTAGTTGCCAAAAAACCCTCTATTTTTGGCATAGGAGGTTGGACCTCTGAAGCCACCCAGAATCTCGTAGTTCATTATTGAGATATCAAATTCCTTGAGATATTTGGATCTTTAGAAATTCAAAGTTTGGTGTACTCAAGAAGTGTGTGTCGTGGAGGGGAGCCAATGTCACCAGACTTTTATGATATTCAATATGAATAAGTGCAGCTACAAATTAATTTCTGAAGTGGGATCCAACAAGTACTATCGTTTGACCAACCTAGGAAGTACATGATTGTTAATGCATTTATCATACTTGTTTGCTTGATGTGTTTGTATCACAAAAATATCTTTTGTCAAATAACAAGTCAAAAATCAGTCATTTGAAGTCCAAACTTGTTGTCCATCAAAGTCCCAAACTTGCATCTTCATGATCCTTATCCTAGTCCTAGCATAGTCACCATTATCATCAAAAATTTGTGTTATCATAATCATCATTTTTCATCCATTTTCATTGCAACCAGAGTCACATCATCATTACCTTCTTCCTAAGTCAATCTATCTAAATATCAAACATCCAAATCGAGCATCAAACTTCATTCTTTTTCTAACTTCCTCAAAGTTAGTCCTCATCCTAGTTTGAGCTTATCATTCATCCTATTCTGAGATTTAGTATGTCATTTATTTTCATCTTTCATCTTTCCAACTTGTCAGCTAAATCATCATGTCACAATTTGATGACTTTGGTTATCCTTCATTTTCCTCCACTTCATCCTATTTTGATGATGATGAGAGTCTTCTTGATCAAGACGAATATGAAATTGAAAACCTTGATACCTTCATCTTTAGCAAGCTTGCACAAAGTGTCAGATACCAAAATACATATGTTCATCCTATCTACCCTACCATTCCTCCATGTGCATCCACTCATAATCCTTATCACACCTTTCACAAGGGAAATCCATTATGTCTTCCACCTATAGCTCCCTCATATATCGCATCCATGCATCCCTCATATGCAACATCCATGCCTCCATCTTCTCCCATGATCCTATCCCAACCTCTATATTTTAATAACAACTTTACCACCTACATCCCTAATCTAAATCCACCATCTCATTATCCTCAAATCTATTACACAATCCATAATCCTAATCCCCCATCCTAAATAAATCTTCCATCCAATCCTAATCCTCCATCCTACCTCAATCCTCCATCTAATCCTAATCCTCCATCCTACTTCAATCCTCCATCTAATCCTAATCCCCCATCCTACCTCAATCCTCCATCCAATCCTAAACCTCCATCCTACCTCAATCCTCCATCCAATACTAATCCCTCATCCTACCTTAATCCACCATCATCCACTTCATCCTATCTCAACCCACCATCCACTTCATCCTATCTCAATCCACCATCTTCCACTCCATCGTATGCAAAAACACCTTCATCCACCCCATCCTACCTTAATCCACCATCATCCACTCCATCTCATCTCAACCCACCATCCTCCATGCCCTCCTCCATTTCTGCATCTTCCCTTCCACCTCCCACACTTATCATTCGTTGCCCACCTCATAACACCATCAAAACCTCCTCATATATTGATATTATACAACAACAATCCCCATCACCTATATCTACCATCATTCAAACTCAATCCCATGAATCTCCTATCCTTGCATTCACTCCATCTACCCCAGTTGAAGAACCACCCATCCTTCCATCCACTCCATCTACCCCAGTCGAAGAGCCTCCCATCCTTCCTTCCACTCCATCTAGCCCAGTTGAAGAACCTCTCATCCTTCAATCCACTCCATCAACCCTAGTTGAAGAACCCCCCATCCTTCCATCCACTTTATCTACCCCAGTTGAATAACCTCCCATCCTTCCATCCATTCTATCTGAAAAGTCTATCCATTTATCTTCCATATCACCATCTTCACCAATCCCATCATGCCAAGATCTTTTTCTTGAGAATGTTGACATATTTATTGATCCAAATCAAGATCCTGCCATTATGTCTCCTCCATCTCAAGAACCCGTATCATCCCCTCATCCAAGTTAAGATCCTCACATCCCATATACTCCACTTCTTGATCCTTTATTACCTCCTATCCAAACTATCCCACCACCATCATTCTATCCCCTTGGTTTTCTTACATTCATCCACAGTGGTTCACTTGCAACAGAAGAACACCTCATGTTCACCACCCATCCTTCTCCATTTGATAAAGGACTCGCATCTTGTTACCCACAGAACAAGTATCCTATTATAAATAAAATACTCAAAAAATTGAACTATCAAGGTAAAGGCTTAGGCCTACATGAGCAAGGTAATTTGGAGCCCATCCATGTCAAAGAACTGATGAAATAGCTTTGATCCGAGCAAACAACTAAGGGGGGGGGTTAATCAGTTGTCTCACAAACTTATACAAATCAAACTTATTCTTAGATCTGATAATTAAGCATGAAAGCATAAATCAACAACACATCAAGAACACACATAACACCAATATTTTTGATGTGGAAAACCCGGTCAAGGGAAAAACCATGGTGGGAACCTACCCACAATATGATGGCACTCTATTAGAACTATTAGAAATATTACAATGGGGAATGCACATGCATTCAGGCACATCGCCTAGAGCTCACTGCTCAAAAATAACAAGGACTACAACCCAGGGAAGACTCACTATCTTACAAACATATTCATATCACATCCGGAAGATCATGAACTGAGAAATAGCATCTCCTTAATGCTTGTTTACAGTTCTGGTTAAGCACGTAAAAACTTTCTTCTTCTCACACTTCTTCTCTACCACTGAAGGATGTATACATTCAACGCACATTCATTCTGATTCTCATCCATACACACACACAATTACAAAGAAATTACATTTATTTATACATGACATCAACCTTGTGAAGATCATCAAGCTCGTCTTAACACTCACCACATAATTACAAAAATATAAATACACATGCTACAATATCACATGCAGACCAAGAAATGTCATCCAAGACATAGCACGGACCCATATCACATGCCTCAAACATGAAACACCTCCAAGAATTATGCATCAAACATCTGCAACACGCTACAAGCATCTAGTCGACCACAAATATGAAGAACACTAACACACCAGAGAAAATCATTAATTACGCACACAACAATCAATATAGACCACCAACACAAAAGGCACACGATCTAAAAACATCCACAAGCATCATGAATTACCATCGAAACATCCGCACAAACACGAATTACTAGAATCATATCATCATTATACCGACCTTCAAGAACACTAACTGCAATGACTGTCAACCTTGAAAAACAACTTGCAGACCTCCAAACCACAAACCACTTGAATTGTAGATACACATAAACATTCCAAACATTCCTCCAAATCCGCAAATCAAGATTTATGATGTGGAGCAATGCAAATCAAAATACTAAACATTGTCATCATTGAACAACTGAAAAATGAGCCACAACAATAATATCCATAACTTACTCAAATCTTCATGCGGACCTCTGAAAATTGCACTGAATCATCTATGCACAACCCTCTACAAACTCTTTAATCCGCAAACTCTAATCATAATCATACAGAACAAACAACTCATTGAACTTCACTGCATCATTGTCACAAACAGAGAAATATGTTGACATCAATGACAACACATCTCTCAAATATCTCTCAAGCATATATTTGCAGCATACTACCAAAAATCTCCAACAAGAACATCCAAGGTCTCGTGGTCTTGGTTATATATCCCAGGGAAATTCATCCAAAAATGTCAATACAACTAATGCAAAATCCAAGGATGTTTCCAAATCTACTATCCCATCTTTCCATTATTCCTCCAAAACATTTATCGACACCCCCCCTCCTCCATCATATAATGCCAAAAAAACCATCCATCTCCCTCCTTCATCCTTTAAATCCATTTTGGGTCCCTATATCCCAAAGTCTACCATCACGTATCCCCCACATGCTAAATCCATTTTGGGCCCTTATATCTCAAAACCCTATCCTCCATCTTGCCCTACTCATCCCCACATACACAAATTCCATATTCCCATCAAACATCATCAACATCCTACTCCTTTTATTCATAATCAAGATCAACACAAGCACATATCCCCACATTATATCCAACATCCTACATCTATCACTCAATCCCTATTCCTCCATCTCCTACACCTTCACACACTCCTTCCAAGGTTACTAGCAGCAATTTGGATGCCAAATCACAAATGCATAAAGATAAAAATCCACAACAATATAAAGATGACCATGTCCACTCAAAAAGACGTGCTCAAACAAAGCAAGATCTAATAAAAAAATGCAATAAATCCCAAAGGCCACAAAGGCCCACTAAAGAAAAACTAAAAGCAATGTGGATCCCAAAGCAAAACGAAGTAGTGCATGCAAAAGAAACATTCCCAATGGCGCCCAAAGTTACTAATCCACCAGCTAAACACTCTTCTCCTCCATCTCCTAAGTCTATTTTGGGTTCCTATGTCCCAAAGCTACCTATTATAATTCCTCCATCATATCCACATGCTACATCCATCTCCCCTCCACTCATCCCACATCCCCCACAACATGTGCCAATGTTGGTCCTAACAACATCCCTCCATCACACTCACTTTCCTTCATTCCATCCAAACATTTGCCACTACCATATCCATTACACCACATACATTCCCCATAAAAACCATCTACTTGAAGCCTTTGCATAATCCACTCATTCCTAATAAAGTTGTACCAACATCTAGTGATCACTCAAAATGGGCTCCTCTTACCTTAATATGAAAATTGATGCTTGAGTCCCCCATCCATCTCCCTTATCATCTATCCTCCAAATCCATTTATCTCCATCCATCTTCATCCATAAATTTCCTTCCCAAAATCAGAAAATTTCAAAAACAAAAAGCAAAAAAAAAGTAAAGAGAAAATTTTGTCCAATGGTGAAAACTTGACTAACAAGCACCTTGGACAAGTACCATGATGAAAACCTGGTAAACAGGTGTCATGTGTAATTCCCTCCATCCTTATTCTCTCCACACTTGGGGGCAAGTTATTCTAACTATCTTGCCACCACCTCCTCCATCTCATCTACCTACTATACCCATCATATCCTATCCACTTCACTTCCTCCATCCTCCTTTGGATCTTGATAAATAGGAAAGGTCACCATGTAGACAAGATTTGGACACCTCTTGACCTCCACTTCCCTGTAACACTTTTCCCCCATTCGCCTTCCTTTCCACCCATCCTTTCTCCCATCCATATAATCCTTTTGCATACCTTCATAGTCCTTATCTATCCATCACCCTATCTTCCATCCACTTCCCTCAACTTCCTATCCTCCTATCAGTCATCTTATCATATCCCTCCTAATGCCTCATCATGAACGACATATCCTAAAAGGGGCATCTTATCCCTTTTTGGCATAGTCCCTGGAGACCCTATCACACCCATTGTCTATTAATTCATCCATCCATCCACCAATCTTTATCTCCCATTTCCTCCATCCCTTCATCTATAACCCGATCCTCTTCCAATCCTCATCTACCTCCATCCCTTTGTCCCTCATCCTTTCATCTCCCAGCCCCATCCATAATGCTTCCATCTCCAAATCCTTTTCATCCTATCCTCCATTTCTCAATCCTTCCTATCATATCATTCTATCACATATTACATCCCTTGTCATTGGTATCTAGCTCTAGGCTACCCCCACACAATCCAATGTCATTTATCCAATCAGTCCATCTTCTCCTCGCAATCCACCATCTCATGCAAATTCTATCCATCTCCTTCAGCTATCCAACATCACACACCAATCAAATCATCCAATCACATCCTTGGTATTGTTCCCAACCTTGCTGCAAGCCTTGATCGCAATCCAATCATCATCATCGGGATGCATCTTTCCCAATCCTTGTGTTGTTTTGGGATATATCATTCCCACATCAACAACATTCCATCCACCAATCCAATCTTGGTGTTGTTTTGGGATATATTGCTCACATTAGCAACACCCAATCAATCATCACTCCATCATGGATTTTCATCTTGATTGGGGTAACATCATCTCTATCCTCGGATCCTCATCCATCATTCATAGCTCTTGTACATCTTGTAAATAGTGTCTCATGCATAGCGTCAGTCATGTGTCTCCATCTAGGTCCATTTGTACATATGTGTCCTTAGGTCTCATCCTTTGCATCAGTTAGTCGTGTGTCATCAAGATCGTATCCCATTAGTTGGTTCTTCAACAATCATCCTTGAGGATCTTTGTCATTTTGATCGTATCAGGTACCTTTTGTCGTCTAGACTTATTGATCCCTCATCCAATCATCAGTCTATGCAGGATGTATCCTTCCTCTAGTCAAACGAATATCAAATCCCATCCGTCAATTATCCTTTTGGCAAAAAATATTTGAGACGCTCATGTTGGCTTTGATTTTTTTTATCTTTGTTTATCTTTTTGAGATCCTTTTTTTTGTTTCCTCTTGGTTGCCACGATCCTTTATATCATGGTGTGCTAGGAATAACAAAACTAGGAGTATGATCTTATATGTTTTTGTTTTTCTTGGCGTGTTTGTTCCCGATGTGTCCCTTGTTGTACACTCATGAGGTCTCGGTTATCTCATGTTACACTAGGGCATATCTTCTGCTTATGGTTTTTCTAGCATCATTTCCCACAAAGTCCTTGTAACTCTATGTGGTGCTAGACTAACCTTTTTTGTGTTTGTTTGTTGCGTCAGCCCATGCATTGGCTATGAAAATCACCTTGGTTCCTTGTACCCCGATGCATCACATACAATGCTAAATCAAAATAAGTGCTCATTGCATGCTAATCCATTTCCAAGGATGCTCGCGTTCCATGATCATTTCATGAATATAATTCATTGCTTGGGCCTTTGTTTCCCATGCATCCTCTTGAGGGGGCATCACTAACTATTCCTCCATCTGTCTAGGGTATTTTCTTGCTCCTCATTCTTTGAGTCACTGGTGTCTTGTTGTCTTTGCACTAACGCTATTTTAGCGCCACCATAAAGAGGGGCAAAATCTAGACACCTAAATTTGATTAATTTAATTAATTGAATTTAGCTATCTCAAATGCTCTTAAATTAAATAATTACGCATTATTTAATTAATTAGTGTTCCCTCCTAGCTAATTAATTTTGTTAATTATGCTATAGTCCTCCTTTAATTAATTAATTAATAATCATGAATCAATTAATTAATTAAATTTGATCCCTTCTTCTATTAAATAAATCAAATGCATAGTTTGACTATTTAATTCATTTTTGTCCTTTTCTCTAGATATCCTTTATGAAATTAATTAATTAAATTAATTATATTTCCTCACATGTCTCCTAACTCTTCCTCTAACTTAACCCATTAGCTAACCTTGGGTTTTAGTCATCCTTTTATTTCTTCCAAATTCTTTCCCACCCCATATGTCTATTTTCCTAAATATCCTAAGTCGTGGAAATATCCTCATTTTTTGGAGAACCAAATTTCCTAAAATTTGGGAAAATATCTCAAATATCCTAAACCATGGGAATATCCTCATTTTTGGGGGAACCATATTTCCTAAAATTTGGGAAAATATCCCAAATATCCTAAGTCGTGGAAATGTCCTCATTTTGGGGGGAACCAAATTTCCTAAAATTTGGGAAAATATCCCAAATATTCTAAGTATATTACAACTAATAAAAAATTATAATATGTAATATATATTGATATATATTATTTTACAACGTTTATTATAAATATATGAATTTATTTAAAATATTTTAAAATGGTAGGATTAAGATATAATTGTTTCTAATTTTATATTATTTTTATATGAATTTTTAGTATATTTTTTTCTTATATAAATTTAGAAACTGTGTGAAATTATTTTTTAATATTTTTTATAAGATTGTCTTAAATATCAATATAGAAACTTCTAACAATTGAAATGATAAGATATAATCATTTCTAATTTTTTTAAAATATTGTCATCAAAAAATCTAAAATAGTTTCTATTTGATTTTTGGGTGTGAATTTAGAAACTTACAAGTAAATTTAAGCTTAAAGATTTTATATTAAACTATTCACAAATTTTAAAAAAATTGACACTTACATTTTTTTAAAAACGTAAAAGAAAGGCATTAGAATGACTAAACCGTCATAAAAAAAATCATATGACAGCAGGGGTCAAATTTAGGGGTCTTGGGGGACCATATTTCTTAAAATTTGGGAAAATATCCCAAATATCCTAAGTCGTGGAAATATCCTCATTTTTGGGCAACCAAATTTCCTAAAATTTAGGAAAATGTCCCAAATATCCTAAACCATGGGAATATCTCTATTTTGTAATCTCTTTTGGAATAGAACCTTCCAATTTGGGTGTCTCATTCCCAAATAAGAATTTGTGTCCTCAGGGACACATGTCACTCCCAAATAAGCATGTGTCCTCAGGGACACATGTCACTCCCAAATAAGCATGTGTCCTTAGGGACACATGTCGCCTTCAAATAACACATTCCTTTGTAAGGACACATGTCATTTGCATCCATGACATTTTCCCCTCTCAAGGACAAGTGTCTCATTTGCATTATTCTTCTTATCCCAACTTGGCCCATTTAATCCCCTCATTTTTCCTTCACAAGGCATCCACTTTCACATTCTCATACCATTATAGTGTCATTTTAGCTATCCACTTTCACATTCTCATACCATTATAATGCCATTTTAGCTATCCACCTTTTCATAATCATATCATCGTAATGTCAATTTACATACTCATATCAATCCATCATTTGCATCCATTTTAGCTTAATTTGCATATTAATAATCATGGAGCATATCTGACATCCTTGGAAGCACGAAATCGAACACACATCAAATCGAAGGACAATCAAATCAAAAGAACAAAATGGAGTTTGCATTTCTATTTGTCAAATCAACATTGAAGCCAGCTTTTCGATGATATATGGTTTGTGTAGTTTCGACCTCATATGCTCATGTTATGGTCAAAAAACCAAAGATAGGTTGTTAGGGCTTGGAGGCTTGAATTGGGTCAAAGGGTTGACCACATGTTGATATCAATGATATATTCCCCTTCACCGAAAAAAAAAAAAGCCTCCCACCAAAAAAAAATCAGGTCGCTGATAAAAATTCACCTCCCAAAATATTCTCCAAAAGATTCTTTAGCCAAAATATTGTATGATTCGACCCCTTTAATGATGAGTTTTTCAAAACAAAAAAAAAATTTAAAACACTCACAAAAAGTTAAAAAAACTTTTGCAATAAATGTTAAAGTTGGAGCACTAAAAACCTACTAATGGTGTTGAGCTCTACTGGTATGGGTTTGTACAGTCCTACAGATCCATACGGTATGGATTTATGTGTCAGCAAAAAAAAATTGTCTCAAATTCTCACAATCTTCAATTTGATATTAGATCTTAGGATTTTTAGGCCTTCTAAGTTGTGAAGATGGCTTACATTTTGTGTCAAAGTGCTTAGATTTTTTAACTACCTCAAATTTTATTTCTATTTTTATGCCCCAAATCAAATTGACCCAAAACTTCAAGTGCTCAATTTTTGACAAAATGGCAGTCAATCTTAAGGTTTTGGGAGATAGGAACACGATGACAACCTCCATTAGAACCCAATGTTATAATCATGCCATACTGCAATGTGACAATCCAAGTAGAAATGGCCACGTTCAGTTTGCCTTTTGAAAGATATGCATTTGGCTCCCCATTATTGGAATATGTGGACAAATCACATTCAATAGCATTAAAAAAAATGCAACAATGTAGAACACCTCATTTGGTCATTTCACATCACAAAATCAGTGGAAAGTTACCTTTAAAAACTCCAAATCCCTCCTAAGGGAAGACAATTCAAAGAGCCATCATCTTTAACAAGATTAAATACATATTTAAATAACAATTTTATATTCCTAATATAATTCATGAAACCCAAAAGGCCGTTTGAGGTGAACCGTGTTTCCGTGGACAATGATTTCACCTCTACGTGCAAAACACTATTATTTACAAACATTGTTGGTTCCTCGATTGGAAAGAGTACAAATGAATGTGGTGGAGTAGAAATCACTAATACATGCTCCTATCATTTTACCTACAGTTATTTACAAGTTCAGGTCATTCGACAATAAAAGAGTGGAAATCAATGTTGTAGAATATTTTCTTAATGGATTAAATTCAAGTCAATTAAAATCTTTTTATTGTATTGGGTATAATAATAGAATATTCTATAAATTTTCATTTGTGGTTCTTAGAGTAGATTTTTGAGACTCGCACAGTTGTTGTAAATGTTTTCATTGCTATTGTAGTCAGTTGTACATATGCTCTAGACCATTTCTTTCATATTCTGCAGTTCACTTTAACTACATAATTTGTCTATATAAATTACTATTAATCTGCACACACAATCCAATTATATAAAACTTAAAATATAAATTATTGAAATGAATTTAAGTTGAAATTATAATAAAATATCATTTATAGATTATTGATTTTTCTCTTTCAGCTCTCTTATTTTATCTTGATGATAGATCATAGAATGTGATGCAAAAAATATTACAATTGAAACCAAAAACTGCACACATTACTTCTTTTTTTTTCTTTTTAAATTAAAATAAATTAACATAAAACCTTTTAATCTTACATATACCTATCTCAGGAATGCTACCAATATATGAAACTTCTCCACACATAAAAAAGTAGGCACAACTTTCAATCATTTAGAAAATAATAGCTTAAATGGCCATTGAAAAGACTGGTGACTGGTGGCCGTGAAACATCCTGCATAATGGGGTATAACACCTTTCCGCAATTAAACTAAATCTAATAACAGAACAAGCTTCAAGGTACTTCAAAGCATCTGGAAATGATGAAAAAGTTGTGAACACAATCACAAGAGAAAAACATGAAAAATGAAAACCAAGAGTTTCCCCCCAAAAAAGGATAGTTCTACTTCATGTTATATTTCCATATCAAAATGAAACTTTGATATAATGTCATGCTTTCCCCTGGTTAAAAGTGATTCAAACAAGATTTCTAGTAACAAGAATTAGTCAGAGACTGCCGCCCCTCATTTCTCTCAGATTTAAGTTTAAAAAGCCAATTTCCAACATTCCATTTCAAAGTATTGTATTGCATTTCCATTTAAAAGTATGGAATACTTAATCATTGGGTAGGTATTTCTTAAAACAAGAGGAAATGTGATAACTTCTAAGTGCTTTCACAAAGTCAAGACTCACATTTTATTTCATATCTTAGAAATTTAGGTAGCGACTAAGTCACTTATATAGATAAAAGGCTCCAAAAATGTACACGTTTTACATTAACTATCAATCCACAAAACAGACAATTACGAAAAATCGAAATGACATGATTCTGCTAATCGAAACGGTGAACCAAAATGACATTCTCTGTTCACTATATGATACTAGTTTCTTGGAATGGTGAACAGAGACACAGTCCTTCCTCCCAAATTAAGCATCTATGCTTCAGCAAACCTGCCCAAAAAAATACATAACCCATAAGAATACAACGCTAGCTTTCATAACAGAACGATTAATTATGCCACTAATGGCATGATTAAAGAATGAAATGGAATTATGAAAGCATAGGCAGTAGCGTACCCAAGTTCAGAAAGTTTCAAATGAGCCTCAGCATAGTCAGCAAAAAAAGCATCTTCATCCTGATAATCCATGGGAACAGCGATTTGAGATTTCTGAACGTAACAAGTCTATCGAAACCACAATTTCCAACTTAGGGGGCAAATGGGTTTATGACATATTTCATACCTGAGCATACTTGTGTACAAGGGGTGCAAACTTAGGATCAGCTAGTAAAGCCTTGTCAGAAGGCAATTGAAGCAGACCTTCCTTCTCTCCAGTGACAAGTTCTCTGGACAAAATATCAACAATCATAAATCATCAGAACGGCCACCGAAGCAATAAATCCATTTCAAATTAAAGAAATGACCTAACAAAAAAACAATTGTGATTCCTGTAGTGAATGTGAACTAACAAAAAAACAAAAAAAACAAAAAAATAATGCACGACAATGCTAGCGTGTTTAATTTGTGCTAAAACCTTACTAAATAATCCATAATCCATTCACCACCAAACAAACCATAAATGTAAGATTCTCTGGAAGGACATTTAACTTGTTAAAAATAATATTAACCCACACTTTGACATGAAAAATTTGGAAAAGAATCAGGTAAAAAATGGGAAAAAATAATGTTTTGTTGTTTATATTCATATTGCTGATTATATAGGCAAATATTCAATTTAACTTTTTAAGAGGGCAGTCATCAAATACACCAAATAGTTGTCTAAGTCGAGATCAAATATTAGCCAAGTCTATGAACTGAAATTAAAAAATGATAGACAAATACTAAAAGTGGAAGCCATCTTGAAGTGATCTTTGTAGGATTAATTCCTTCGATATTTTAGAAAGCTTATCAAATCATATTCCACAATTGCAATGCTTTATATCATAGCACCAAAAATTATTTGGGAAAAAAATTGGCAAACCAAAAGTACAAGATTTTTTGAAAAAATGGGTAAAAATTTAGATTTTAAAAAATTGTAAAAAATTTTAGAAAAATAGACACAAACAACTTTATTCCAAAACTTAGGGTATTTCCATAGCATAGAGATATATAGAGTAAATAAAATAAGAGTTTATCCCATGATCGTAAAAAACAGATTTTTTTTGTTTATATTCATATCACCGATTACATAGGCAAATATTCATTTAACATTTTAAAAGGGCAGTCACCAAATAGATGTCTAAATACGAAGTAGCTGAGATCAAAATTTATCAGATAGAGATCCAGCTATAGTTAGGAATCAAAATTTATCAGATAGGGATCCAGCTATAGTTAGGAATCTGGTAAAAGTGGAAGCCATTTTAACATGATCCAAGACTTTCATTGTGAGACTTTCATTGTGATTGATGCAAGGAGTTTTCTAGAAGTAGCTCATTATTTGAGAAAGCATATCAAATCATATTCCACAGTTACAATGCTTTATATTCCCTAATGGCAATTGGTAAGTCTTTTATTTGGAGTAGAATTCAACAAAAGGCATTTCTTTAGCTGAAGTAAAAGATTAGCAAGCCACTAGTTTTGGCAATGCTTTATATTCCCTAATGGCAATTGGTAAGTCTTTTATTTGGAGTAGAATTCAACAAAAGGCATTTCTTTAGCTGAAGTAAAAGATTAGCAAGCCACTAGTTTTGGCAATGCCTAGCTTGCAACTACCATTTTAGGTAGAGACAAATTTTAATAATCATGAATTGGAGGTTCTTTTATTACAACTATGTAAGCTTGTTTCTTGTCATTCAGATTTATTTCGTGGAGCACTTTGGATATATTGCTCACATAATGAATTGTATGTCTTTGTTTGAGCAAAAAATAACTATATCAATTATAAATTAAATGTCCTTTATCATATATGTCTTCAAATGTTTAGTGTTGTGGTATAAACACTCCATTGATGAGGTAGCCACCAAGGTTCAAACCCAGCTGGGCCATCGAGCTCGCAGGCTTTCTGCATTTGTTGGGTCGTTGAGCTCATGGATTTGAACAAGAAGTGTGGAGAATGACGAAACCCCTGAAAATGGACAAAATAACAAACCTTTCCAACATTGATTCCACCTTGCCTCTGATTCTGTCTCGGACCAACCCTATTTCTAAGCAATTAAGTAATTTACCGTATTTCTACAGTTTTGCAAATTTTTCCAATGATTTTTTTCACCTTTTTTTGCCAATTTGGGGATTTTTAACATGATTTAAATGCAAAAAAATCATTCAAATTTGGGTTGACAATTAATCAACGATTTTTTCGTAAATCGAAATTTTTTTTCTGGTATAATCACGATTTTTTTTGCAGACTATTGCTTCTATGAAACGAACTTATAGTATACTCACAAAAACCCGTGATGAACGGCACTTCAGAGCTTTCACAGTATAAAACAGAGAATAAAAATAATGTACAGAACAATAAGGGATATATTAGACAATAAAACAAATTGTTTACTGTAAGACCCACAATTGTGATAAAAAATAAAAAAATAAACATATCCATAATCGTAAAGAGGGCACAAAGTAATCCAGAATCTTGCACTTGCGTTAGTCCATCAAAGGTTCCAAGCGCTTGAACAACCTAGCAGGAGGACAAAGCCTAATCCTTTATAGAAAGACACACCGTATATGCATAACCTTAGATTTTCATGTATGGCCATAAGCAATGCATGTACTACCCTACCCCAAAGCCCAAACTAAACAATAAAATCAAAATACAATACGATGCTAAAGATTGTAAACAAAAAGATAAAAAAACTCAAAAGAGTACTCACGTGAAATAGGAGTTGTCAAAGATGAGCGGGTTGGAAGTCCATGGACCTTCAAATCCAGATCTCTCCTTGTGGCAACTTCCCTGATATAGAAACAACAGAGAGAGCTCAGCAATCCTAATGGCAAATAGAAGCGAACAGACAAATAATGAAGCATTTCAAATGATAAAACTCACCAAAGTGTGAGCACCAGACAAAGCCACAATGTCCTGGTCACTCAATCCCATGTGACCGAAGACATCTCTCAAATGATCAGCTCCTGCATAAGAAGCACACACAAATGAATATAATAAAGGTAGAGTAACAAATAGCATATTGTGATTGATCAACTGCCCTGTCCATTCACAGAGCACTTACACAAATCCATTTGTGCGCGTTAAAATGAACAAGGTATCTGATAACCAATTAAGACTCTACAAAGTGCAGTACAAAAAGCTATATGTTATATCACACATTCATACCTTTGGTGGCATCGGGCAACCGTCCCTCTTCTGGTGGCTCAGGCTTGTCCTGAAAGATTCACAAATTCAGTGATGATCAAACCCTAATCATCTCAATATAAATCATTGAAATAGAACTCGCATTCACCATATCATTGCAAATATGTTCACTTTAAAAACAAGCCTCAAATTCATATCTTAAATCAAACCAGAAAACAAAAATTACATCAAACGATCGGCTATCCACTCCATTGCAGAGGTAGCTTTTACCAATGAGATAAACACAGCTCATATCAAATACGACAACCCCACTTATCAGAACCCTTCTAAAAAAGCACCCACTAATGCAGCAGATGTCATAAGAAATAACCATAATTCGGATAGACACACAATTTCAAGTGACATCACAAACCAGACCTAGCCCGTTTTTCCCTTATTCATCAAGTTTAATTTTAAAATAAAAACAAATACTAGCAGTCCTTCTGTAAAGGCCAAAACAAAGGTGAACAGGACGGAAATCAGAGATAAAAGCCCATAGTCTTCAATGTTCATACGTGATTAAGGAATGACCAGTTCCCATAGTGTTACATACCAAAATCTAATCTTGAGGCACACTGGGTCCTGTGGGCTTAATTTTCCAAATCAACTTTTCTGCTAAGAATAAACACTAAGAGTCCATATACCTGATAATTTAATCGCAATGAAAATCAAAAATTCCTTCTTAAACAATTTTTCAGCACCAACATACAATGCAGCATACCCTCGGGTCTCAAACATGGCAGGGCATCTGAGATGCCCTCGTAGCAGGGGTAGGGCAAAATATATACCATGGACAACGCGCCCAAACTATGCAATAAGGCACATAACTGACCTTCTGGAGGTGACACAAACTGTAGACAGGAGGACACATGATCAATCTTTTCAAAATCCCACAAGGAATATTTTCCTCTGTTACCCTCAGTTAACCCCTTGCAAATAAAATATTTTCTGAGACCTATTGCAAGTAAAATCCCTTCCATAAGAACCTATATGCTGCCTAGACAACATATCTCCCATTAAAACTTTAAACAAAAAATGATAAACATCAGATTAATTTCAAAGGGAAATCCAATCGAATCAATATAACAATAACCCAATGAAACAAGAAGAAAGGTATCCGCAATTGGGTCAACAACAATCAAACATCCAAATAATAAACCAACAAATCAAGTAAAGACACTAAATCCAAATCTATGCCAACACTATCACAAACAATCACATTATTTTGAACATGGAGAATTAATAAGGAGACTCGGTTTCAGATTTCATTAGAAACAACCATGAACCCCAGCTTTCATATACAAAAATAATGCTGCATTCCCACTAAACAGCGTTCAGAATATCAAATCAACCCCCCATTTGCTTGAACACGCCTAACATCAAAAAGCAAACAATTGAATTCTCTGATTAAGCTTTCGACAGAAATAAAAAACAGAACACTAAACCCTCACAGCCTTATTTTCTAGTCGGAAAAGGTCAAATTAGGTGAAACCTGACATATCAGCCTTTGATATGTTCAGTAGGAAAAACAGGAACCCTAAACCCTTAACAATATTCGCTTTTAATTAGGAGAACAGATAACAAAAGCCGGCAAGTTGCATGGTACCGATAACCGTACCAAATCGATTTCTCTGATCCAATACAAAACAAAACCCAATCTTACGCTAGAAAACAGAGGCCTAAAACCCTATAGGCCATCATTTCCGATTGAAAATAGGCACGGATCGAAGATAAACACAACATCCAAAATATAACCATAAAATCAAATAAAACCTAATTCAAACAGAGGCCTAAAACCCTATAAGGCCATCATTTCCGATTGAAAATAGGCACAAATCGAAGATAAACACAACATCCATAATATAACCATCAAATCAAATCAAACCAAATTCAAGCAAACCCTTTTTCTTGTAAAATATTCTTATCAAATACACTATAATCTCCTAATCACACAAACCCAATTTCACAACATCCTTCAGCATGCCCAGTCTAAAACCATATACTTACTTCTCTGCCAGGGTGGAATGGAATATCAGGTCCACCAGTGACCTCGACAGCCACAACTCCAGCCAACTCATAGAGATCAGCATAAGTGACAATGGGGAACTGTGCCTTAATAGGCTCAAGCAACTTAATGGCGATATCCAAGCCACTGTTAGCCCCATGAGCCAACTCAGAAGGATGTCTAATAGTTCCAAAAGGCCCTCCAGTCTTGCTCTTTACATCATAAGTCCCAGCAGCATGCCATCTGCACAACAAAAACCCAAAGGGAACACATAAGCAGCTTATCCATATGACCACAAGCCAAAAAGTTAGTTTCAAATAATCAATAATAACAATCTCCATGCTACTTACGCGAGACGAACCATAATAGGAGCACAGTTTTTCTCAGCAATGAGAGCTCGCAGCTTCCTCCTGCATTTGTCAATAGCCTTCTTGTATTCCTCGCTCAATTGTGGGTATACCTTCACCATGATTGCTCTCTTTACTTCGCCTGCAAAACAAAATCAGCCAAAATCGTGTAAATCTCTTAAATCAGATCGCCAATTTGTGGGGTTCACTAAAGCTTCATGGATTGCCCCAAAACTTTGTGGGTATTGCCAATTTTTTTCTACATCAATCAGTTTCGATAGAAGCAGTTCAAATCTCTGTAAACAGCATCAATCAGATCATCAAACGCCAGGCAAAACAAATCTGTGTGCATCGCCTAAAATCTGTGGGCATCGCTTAAAATCTGCGGGCATTGCCTAAAATGCCTACCTCGATAGAATTCCGCAGGATCGACGATGCTTTTGCTATCTAGTAAGGAAATGCACTACTAGACTGTTTTTATATCTCCTGGCGAAGATTTCCGTATGGAGGAAACTTGATCTCGACCGTCCGTTGTCGCATCAGACGGCGCAAAATGCTTCCTAGGTTTGACGATTTTGAAGGATTAATCGACGGTCTGGATTGGTCTGTGGTTTGAATCTACGGCTAGACATTTCAGGCATAAACTACTTAGGGAGGGGGAAATGTAGGCCAATCGAAGAGCGTGGCCGCATTACGCCTTCACGATATGGTAAATAAATAATAATAATAACAAATTAATAGAGAAATAAATACATAACTGCTTATTTGATTCTTTTGGTTTGTATCTTTGTTTCGTTGGTGGGTTTGTCAAGTCACATGCGGGAGAGGTTAGGTGTAGGAAATTGTTAACCTCAATAGGGATTATAAAGTAGGTCTGACCCACGGTAAGAATTAGTTGTGTACACGACTTACACATTTTTAAATCTAATACTTCAATTTTAATTCAGAACTTGAAGAGACAAGTATGTATAACATTATCTATAACATATTATGTTTAGATGGAATCACAAATGCACTTTCTCCTTCACAAAATCACATGTTTGTTTTTTAAAAAAATCAAAATCTTATATTTTATGGTTGTATATATAAGATTGGAAACAAGATGCAAAGATATTAGAACACTATTATAGAGTCTATTTTAAAGCAAATCAATTATAATCTCTCCACTTTTAAATCTAACTATATATGTTAAGGTGAAGAGAGTTCAAACAAACAAAAAATGCATGAGGAATATTACCAATATAAATCTTATTTGTTGAAGTTGATTGCTCAAAATCTTATCAACTCTTTCAAGATCGTGTATTATTTTGATGGAATATTGGTTTGAATTTATAGATATTTGGTTGAAGAAGTGAATGGTGAGGTTTTAGTGTGGAACAAATAATATGGAGTTTGATTAAGATGAGCGAAGAATCTTTATTGAATAAGAATAGTTAAGAAGGAGTTATGATGACTCCTTAATGGGCTCTAAAATGGTTGAGGATAATTAATCATTTTTATTTGTTTATTTCAATTAATTAATTATGCAAGAGTTAAAAATAGAAGGGAATCAAGGAGGAGTTATGATGAAATATGAGTAAAAAATTATATTATTAATCATTTGTAAAAATATGTGAATATATCTTTATTAGTTATTTATTTTAGAATAAATGGATGGGTGTTACCCTAATTAACTAGATAATATGAATTATGTGTTTGTATTTTGTCCCTCTTTGAAATGGTGTTGTAAAGTAATGGTGTTTCAAATAAAGTAGATTTAGATACTAAGTGGGATGAGATAACATGTCCCAAGCATCAATATTTTGATTTTAGGATTGATCTAGTTTATAATGCCCCCATGAAAGGATAGGTGAGTTCAAAGGATACGTTGCTCTCAAAATGAATGAAATAGAGATGAGATGACTCAAGATGAATGTAAGAGATTGATGGGTTTCAGTGTTAATGATGGTTGTTAAGAATGATTTAAGATTAGCAATGAATGGAAGTGAGGTAAAAAATGAATGATCAATGAGAATGGTGTACTAATAAAGATGATTGGTGAAACGTGTTCATTTTATTTTTTAAAGTTTGTAGATCAAAAAGAAATGAATGGAGTGGATATGATGGACGGTGAATGACTTTTGTTGTTATGGTACATAATATTTTTCTCAAGGTTTTAATTATTTTGATCAGCCTAGTGTATGTTACAAAGATGATAGGAGACGTCATGATATAGAAAACCATGATGATGTTGTTACCATGTGTTGTAGGATTGACCCAAAAGAGAGAGCTACAAGAAGGTGCATGACATATGAAACCATGATATGAAAGACCATGATGTTGTTGCTAAGAAATGTCTCAAGGACCAACATAGAAGCAAAGCAACCCAATAAGATGCATAAGAAGTAAACATATCAAAAGCCATAGAATCGGTCAAGCTAAAACTTGAAGATTGATTTAAGATGATTATAATATTATTAATGTGAGAACAATCATGGGAATGATCTAAGGATTAAGAATTTCATAGATCTCAAGAACGATGTAATGATTTGTTTAGTGTTGAAGAAGACTTGTAGCAAGATAAGGAACAAATCCTATAGATGTTTTTAGATGGGTGATAGTCTTCTTGGTGAGATATACTTGGATTGTTTCTACTTTCCTCCTATGTTTGGATGGCTAGGAGATTTTGAATTTAGATTAACCACACATGTGATTTTCTTTTACTTCAATAGATTGTTTGCATATATGTAGATTGATTTTGAGTAGTCTTGTATTTTTATAACTAGATGGGATCGTCTCGAATTTATAACGAATGACAAGGGAGAACCAAGTCTAGAGACAAGAATGAAGGGATGATTGGATGGAGGGATGGAGGGATCTTGTAGATAGAGAATGGAATGAATGCAAGATTCAAGATAGAAAGTTTAAAGAATTGAAGATGGAATGAATGGGGGTGGATTGAAAAAGGGATTCAAGATGTGATCTCCAAGGACTGTGCCATATAAAGAAGAACACTAAATCCATTAATTTTTTAACCTTATTTATTTGCATGGACCTCATCTCAAACACTAGACCATAATTAAGTAAAAAAATTAAAAAAACAATCTTTCATTTGCACATACATGAAATTTAGCATTTAGGTATAATTATCCTAGTTTAACTTTTTGGGGTTTGGTATGGAGTTAGAGTGAAGTTTCTTTTAATGGTGAAATTATATATTTATAATAAAGTTACTTTTATATTAATTATATATAAATTTATGTATTTTTATATGAATTTTGGCAAAATAATCTTATTTTAATTTTATTCCATCTTTCCATGTTTTAACACCATGGAATCACATGTTAGGTCATTTTTGCATTCTCATATCTAAAGCTCAAACCTTTACATTCAAATTTAAAATTTTAGACCATGTTATCATATTTGTACTAGCTATTATGTGTTAACTAAGACATTATTTTTTTTAAATGAAGGGTGGATGGTGATCTTAGATTTATTAAGAATAGAAGGAATCTAACACATACATGTACTAAAAAGCATAATCTCGTGACATGTATATTTGCATTAACATCCTAAGAACATATCGCATGACTATTTGTTGTCTTAGATCTGTGTACATCAAATCAACACACCTAGGAACATAAGCACATGAGAATAAATTTGTGTCTATCAATTTCTACAATGATGGTCTTGGATGTTATTTTCTTAATTATAGATCCCAAAGGTAGAGGCAAATAAATTATAAAGACATAAATTTAAAAAAAAAAAAATTAGATTAACAATCTTAAGTTTGATTCTACACAAATATTTAGTTTCACACTCATAAAAATTACTTCCACACTTATTTCAAAGTAAACCAAATAATCATAAGCCAATTTTGTTAACTATATGATAAATGTCTAATTAACTCTAATTCATTTGCAATACCTAACGTAATCTTTCTCTCACTAAATTAAATATATTTTAATTGTTTTATTAATTTTTACATTAATTTTATAAAAAAAAAATCAAATATCAACCCTAAATCTTAAGATTCTTTACTATGATATAATCTAAAATATTTATGTGAAGTGATTATCTTTACACTTTATTTTTGCAAAAGTTAACATTGATGTAATCTTTTACTTCAAATTCAATTTAACATGGTGATTTATTTTCCTCGAGTCTCCACTTATTCACATGTGAACATATGGAAAAAGACATTACAAGCACACTAACTTAACTAATTCGAAACAACTTAAAATTGAAGTTGTATACAAATGCGTAGACATCCTCTTAAATAATAATAATGATAGGTCATCTAAGTCTTAAGTCTTGCCCTTAGTGATCACAACTTTCACCCACTCCAAGAAAAAATATTATTTTGGCCAATTTGATAATTATATTTATTTTAAAATACTTTTCCAACCAAAAAGACACTTCTTTAATATTATGACTACTTTTTATTGGGAATTTAATATCCATAATAATAATATTTATTTTAAAAACTTCTTAAACATTTTTTTAATATTGTAAATTATAAAAGGCTTAGACCTTTAAATTACTATACCTATTTTTCCAAATTCCGATAATAATTTCTCGCCCGTGTCGTGGCATATTCATGCCCAGGATTTATAATAAAAATAAATAAATGTTGATGGCCATTATAGTGTTATACCTCATTTTGTCCGCTTCTACTTCCACGATATTGGAATGATTAGACACTTGGCCTTACCATATGCCCCTTGACTCAAAAGGATTTTCTTAAATTTTCCCCTAAATAATTAACTAGAATTTGCATTGATATAATGGTTATATCATAGTAATTTATTTTGAACAATAATTAACTACATGCATTATTTTTAAAATATTGCTTTGTATATTTTATTTTAATTAACTAGAATTTGCATTGATATAATGGTTATGTTATAGTAATTTATTTTGAATAATAATTAACTAGATGTATTATTTTAAAAAAATTGCTTTGTATATTTTATTTGTATATGATTTATATAAATGATTGCTAGGATTTTCATATTCAAGAGAATAATGTAGAAAAATTTCAAATTTGATTTTAAAATGGTAGTATTAAGAAGAATACGACTAATAATTTTTTAGGATTTGAAAAGACGCTAAGTATTGTTCTTATTAAAAAATGATTTTGATTTTACAAAATTTCTATTGTTTACAAATGAAATTCATAACAATAAATTTTATCATATTTCATAGTTAATTATATTTGGCATAAGGAAAATGTAGTTATGATCTTCATTGTAGAATGTGATATTGCTTCCCCTAGTCTTTTTTTTTTATTGAAAGAAGAATCAAGAATTACAAAAGGTGTTACAAACATAATAGTTATAGCCAGCAAACAGCCATAGCCAAAGAGGCTCATACATGAAAGAGTAACAACTCAAACAGTAGCAAACAAAGCAACAATTTGCTACAACAAAAAGCACCAGTAGCCAAATAAAATAGAAGAGTAATCGCTCAAAAAAGTGAGCAGCAAATTACATTGATACATCTAGCCCAAAGACACTTGGAGTGTATAAGAGAAGGTAACTAAGAAGACTACAAAGGGGAGTTAAAGTTGCTCCCCTTTGTAGTCCTCTTAGTTACCTTCTCTTATGTGATTACATTAAAGAAAGATTATATTTCATGATTAAGGTTATATCCACATTAGATGGATTGTAGTTTTTTTTGTTTACATTGTGGCGTAGAAAGCTAGAACAAAGATATTCAGAATAAAAAATAAAATTGTAAAAAAAAAATTCTAATCGAAAGTGTTATTAGAATGTTGTAAAAATAAAGGAATCGTGAATGGATTGATGCAAGGTTAGGACCATCATCTTGTAAACTCATGTTGTAAATTACTTCAACTCACTCCAAAGAAAGGGAGAACAGGTCCTAAACAGTGGTAAAGAAGGTGGACAAAAGTCAAGGACTCCTATTTGTATGCATCATTAAATATTTTTAATTAATATAATGAAAAATATATTGGCATTCAAATCTTGAGATGGATGACTTCTACACCAATAAGAGAAAATGGGTATATGTAAGTCTCATTATAGGAATAAAGTTACTTAAACAATTAATAAAATGTATGTATGTAACAACAAACTTGTCATGAAAATTACAAATTAAAAAATATTTCATCTACCATTGATTATTGTTACTTAGGGTTCAAAGTTCTATTTGAGAGAATTTAAAAATGAACCTTTAAATAAAAAGGTTGTAAAAATGACTATGTTGTCTCTTCTTTATGCATGGTTATGTGTGCATATAAAATATAAATTATAAATTAATATTACCTATGACCATTTCTAACTGCCTTGTCACTAATTCATAACCTCTAAAGTTGGGATTGACAATTGACCGATCATTAGACAAACTATGCTAAAATTTGACAAATAGGACTTGCAAATTAGCAAAGAAAACATTTTAAGGTGTGAAAATAAAAAATTTATGTAAAAGTGGGTATAGATGCACATATGACATGAAATGGTCCAATAGGAAAGTGCTCAAAATGTGCTCTTGATATTGCATATGAAATTTGAAAGTCTTAGGATAAAAAGTTAAGCTCACTCAAGAGAAAATAATCATCATGGTAGCATTGATCGGTCTTAGTATCCACCATAACAACATTATCATAGGGGTGGCCTTGTTTAGGTTAGGAGGTAGGTGAGACCTTAAAACTTGTCAAGAGAGTGCTTGATAGAGGCTCCTCACTCCTTAGAGGTTTGTACTTGTTAGTGAATAGCATAAGACATGTAATTAGATGCAAATTCAAGAGGTCTTGTTACACAAGATTGAAATGAGCAATGCAATTTGAAAAAATAAAATAGTCTCACTTACTAAATAGAATGATGGATTTCTTTAACTAGTAGGGATGACTAGTAAAGCCATGTAATAGTGTCCTAAGATATTTGAACTCTCAACTTGCAAAGAAAGTTCCAAAATGAATAGTGAACCCTATGTTTTTTGAAAAATTGAAAATAATATAATAGAAAAATTAGAGTGTTTTGCCTAATAAAGGTCTAGTTTATAATCATACGTGACTTCTAAAGACTAGTATGAACTTTGAGTTAGGCCTAGTAATGAGATGTTTAGGGCTTGAAATCAATAAGTGGTAGCCTACTAGACAACCTTATTTCATTGTCAAAATGGCGGCCTTGACCTTGTTAAACTATTACTTACAACTTTTGGAGAGGTTCTTCGTCACTTTAAGGGGTACTTTACTTCTATCACATGTTCTATAAACATTTGGAATTCTGTATAATTGACCATTAAGTTGACTTTGTGAGTGGAAACTCTACAAACAAATGGTCAAGGGAAATTCATTCAAGTGTATCCATGTGAAAATTGAGGATGTCAAATTCACCTAGGACTTTTTGTGAATGCATAAATGATCCCATATTATTCGAAATTTGAATTTGAATTTAGTCTCTTGCTAACTTCATCCAACTTGAGGTTATATACAAACCCGAGTGTGCAATTCATTAACTTATTATAGTATTATCTACTATATTCAAGCATAAACCCTAATTCATATTTACACATCCACAAGCTCTCATTATAATTCACATTATCAATCAAGGAGCACCCTATAGCATCATTAACTTACATCAATATACATGGCATTCATTACATGTTTGCTTATTTTCTTTGATCCTTTTTACCAACAATTAAGTCAACAAGAATTTAACCAAAGGATAATATTTATTGTCTAGCAAACTCTTAAATGGTGTCTATCAACACCAAATCATTTACTTATAAGTAGTATACATAAGGAAAACTTTACACCAAATCATTTTTATGGATTTAAATTATGTCCACATGGAGGGTTTAGATTTGCACACAAAATATGATTAGGCTCATTTTGACATATGCAATTTTGCCCCTATCTAAATTTAAAAAATAATCAAAATTATATTTCATTGTTTTCCTTCATATATAATCCAAAAATAAATGAATTTAAATTACAGTGTAAAACTTATGATAAAAAACAATTAAAAAAACTATTTATCAACCACAAACTTAACTTATTTGTACTTCCAGCTATTTAAATTATCAATACTTCCACTATTTGTTTTTCAATTTTCAACTCTAAATTATATTAATTATTGTATTTATAAAACCTAATTTTATTTTTTTTAATTTTTTTTTAAGTTGTGCGCCATGGTTCTCTTAAGAAGGATTCTTTCACATGTGATATTAGTTATTTAAACTTATTAGACAAGAGATATATTCATGTTGATATAGTGTGTGCATTGAATTTTGTTGTTTCTAATAAATTAAGTGATGTTAGAAATGTCATTCAAGGAGACAAAATAATTTTAAAGTCAAACAATGCAATTTTATTAAGATCAAAATGTATGTTCATATTAAGCTACCTTGTCACTTCACACTAGAAAATGACTATTGTGATGTATATCTTATTTAAGCCATAAATACAATTGAAATTTGATCCAACAAGTTGAATGTGTTGAAACATACAATTTACAAAAAAATCAAAGTTTTTTTTTGCATTGATTGTTTTCAACAAGATCCAATAGAAAAAAGATAAATATTATTTTAATAGTTATTAGAATAGAAATTAAACGTATACTATAAAATTGTTGCTCAAAATTTTTAATTATATATGCATATTGACTAAATTAACAAAAGAAATTGAATGCATTATATACATTGGTATTAGAACAAAACATAAATTTATTAGCTTAAGAGAAATATCATTCCATAGAATTAAATGAATATTATTTAATTAAATATTTTATTCAATTAATTAATTTTTTATTATTAATATAGTTTCTTTTAACTTGTGTATTTCATTCAATAATTAATGTTAGCAAAGTTATTTTAGTTGTAAAATAAAATAAGTTTTTGTTGATATTATAGAATTTTATAATTTTATATTATGTTATTTTTTAAATTGAAGTATTTTAATTCATGTATAAAACTATAATTTCATTGGCAAAAATTATGGTATGTTTCTTGATTATAGTATTTATCGAAGCTCAATTTTTTTAGAGGCGCAATTTAATTAGCTCTCATCCCTAGAGGATTTTAAGACCCTGGATTCCTCTACACACGAGAACTTAATCAAAAGATAGTTTTTGATTTAGATGTTTCCTCGTAATACTCAAATTTATTATATAAAGGCAATGATACCTATGGCTAGGTATATGATCTCATTATTTCTATTGAAACTTGTCAAAAATTATTCTTAAAATCTAAACAAACACTTGAGTTGGACTAACATATAGATGACTAATCATCTAAAAAAAAAAGCAATGCTTCACTCATATATACATCACTTAAATACAATAGTTATTAAACGAACAACTCATTCTCACAACAACTTTTCATAAATAAAAAATCAAGTCAATGGGCCTTTGGTCTACTATTGAAGTTGATTGGTTCTTAATAAGCCCACCACAGATCAAGTCTTCTTGAGTGCAAAGTTCAAACACCATAAGGGATGAAATCAAGGGTGAATTTGGCAAAATGGACATCTCTCAGTCCTTAGCTCTTAGCCAAAGAGGTTTTAGTCCAAGACTCGGCAAATTTGGTGGAATAGATACCTCTCAGTCCTTGGCTCTTAGCCAAAAAGGATTTAGTCTAAGACTCGACAAATTTGGTGGAATGGATACCTCTCAGTCCTTGACTCTTAGCCGAAGAGGTTTTAATCTAAGATTCTTACTCCTCATATCAAATATAGCTAAAATGACTATATGAATAAAAATCCTCCACGAAAAATATTATTAAAATTTAACCTTAAAATTTTTTACAATTATTCTAATAAAACTAAAACTCTTACATGATCCCACTCTCTAAAGTGCCGATGAATAAATTATTGGGTCTCTTTCAATGAAAATGAAAGAGTGAATAAATAAATTATTTGCTGTCTTCCTTTTTGGGGGACTTTTTTGTTTGCTTTAGAAATATTCGCATATGCGTTGAAAACGTCTCTAGAAGATGCTTGGAATCTTTTCGCTTTCACACTAGCAATATAACTTTAAGAGCTTTTATGGCAAATGTCACATTCTATTCATTATCGTTCCGTGTTTTGTTCTACTGAGAATGTACTTTAAAAAGCTCTCTCAAATGAATCTGGACCTGAAAAATTTGCGAATTAGATTCATTTTAATGAATCTGTTAGGTCATGCACATCTGCAATTTTTGTGCCTAAAAATAATTTTCACACTGATGTAAATTTTTATTGTATATTTTTTACAAAATTTAAAGTCATTTAATTTTATCCACATTCTTTTTATAAAAAAAATTATATTATCTTTGTATTTGAGTTAAGAGCTCAAAGTAATTGTTTTAGCTTCTAGGTAGTAACAAGGATCACCATATGAGTTTGGACGTAAGTCCTTAAGTAGTCATTTATAAGCATTGATCAAAACACGTACATTAATAACCCCAAATATCATGTAACACAACCACCACTTCATATTTAAGTGGAGGGCTTAAAGTTATTGTTTCAACTTATCGGTAGTAATGAGGATCATGAGATGAGTTGTCATGAGGACGCAAGTCTTTAAATAGTCATTTATAAGCATTGATCAAAGCATGTACATTATTAAGTACAAATATCATGTGATGCAACTACCACCAAAACTTTGAGAAGTCTTAATTGGCATTTACAAATCTTTAAAAATTGAGTCATATGAACATTCCTCATTAATCATATGAGAGTGTAATTTAAATACCCTTATTAGAAATTTAAAATGTCACATTAGACATTTCAACATGTATAGTCAAAGATTTAATAATTCACGTCAAATAAAAAGTTAAGTCATGTTTTATATACTTTTCACATCCACTAAACATGCAAATGCATGTCATTGCAAGCTCTATATTAACTCCAAACCTAATTTGCAAGATCGTTTTTTTCCCATATGTGACCAATAACCCCATCTTCATTCTCCTATGACCAATTGCCCATACAAAAACATCTAATTCAAGGCCCTCAAGGTGCCCTTCGCATAGAGGCAATTTCTCTGTTGCTTAACTCTAAACCTAATTTGCAAGATCGTTTTTTTCTCATTTCCATTTTTGTGACCATAGCTCCACCTTCATCCTCCTATGACCAATTGCCCATACAAAGGCATCTAGTTCAAGGCCTTCAAGGTGTCCTTCACACATAGGCAATTTCTCTCTTGCTTACAATGTCTTTAGTTGTTGCTCAGAAGTGCAAATGTGGGGTATTTCTCATCACCACTACTCAAAAACACATTTTGTGTTTCTAGTAATAATATCCTTTGACTACACACACGCGCGCTTATTTTTGTTCATTTTAATTGTTAACTTCCTCTAATTATAATTGTTCTTGACCAAAATGCTAGAATTATCTTCATGGTTATATATTTTCACGCTTCCAAAAAAATACAACCATTAAGGGCACAATTGAGCTCGTAGCCAACCAAGGTTGACTGATGTAGTGAATTTCTCTCTCCCATCTATTCTCATTGTGATAGGCAAGGAATGCCCCTAGTTCTACTAAAGTGACAAAGATATATAATAGGAGTGGCTTCCCTAGAAGGAGAAGCATGAGAACAAGTGAATTGGTTAGATATTCCTTGATTTTATTGAAACCTTGTTGACATGATGTATCCCACTTGAAGATGACTGACTGCCATGTGGATAAGGCAAGTGAAATCTTGACATTTATTGGCTAGCTAAGCTATGAAGCATTTGATAGCCTCCAATTCATCTTTAATATTCTTTAGTAGTATCGGTATCCTGGGAGGAGGCATGTCTATGATAACCTTGATCTTAGTGGGATCAACTTTGATGCCTCTTTTGGAAACAATAAATCTCGAGAGCTTCCCTAAAGTGACATTGAATATACATTTCGTAGGATTGAGTCCTGACTAATATTGTGTTAGGTAGTCAAAAATCTACTCGAGGACCTATGGATGGTCCTCCCTTGTCATTTATTTTTTGACAAATCATGTACATGGTCCTCTATGGTGACGTGGAGGATATCATAAAATATAACTATCATTTCTCATTGATAAGTAGCCCTAGCATTCTTCAAACCAAAAGGCATAACTTGGTGATAGAAGGTTCCCTGTGGAATGGTAAAGTCAATTTCATATTGATCTTTAGTGGTAGTGTAGATTTGATTATAACCTATATAATCATCCCTAAGGGATGGCATATCATGACCCACTATGAGATCGACAATGATATTGATGTTTAGCAAGGGAAATTCATCCTTGAGACAGGCTTTATTTAGGTCCCTAAAATCTATATATATGTGGATGCCATTGTTGGTTTGGAAAATTGAGCAATACTTGAAGCCCATTTAGGATAATTGATCATTTGTATGAAACCCACTTCAAGAAGCTTCTCCAATTTAGCTTTGACCAATAAGGCAATTTGGGGATGCATTTTCCTAAATTTCTTTTTGATGTGTTTTGCATCAAGATGTACACCCAGATGATATACAACAAGTGATGGGTCTAAGCTCTACATATCAAAATAGGACCATGCAAAGTTCCTCATGTTGTTTGAAGGATGGAAGATATGCATTGATGCTTTTTAGGTAATGAGGAAGTTGCCATGTATGTCATCTTCAACTCTGATTGTGTTCCTCGATTGATCTCCTTAGTATCCTCTATCAAAATAATATGGAAATAAAGAATATGGAAAGTGAACCCAAGATGACATACAATAATTATGCATATAGTAAAATTGAACCCATGAGAGAATGATGAATAGTAAACCTGGACTCATAACATATGGAGTTATACAATTAACAGTATATATTTAAACTTGGACTCATAACAATATTGTCAAATTGAAATCATTGAATGTACAAACATGCAAGAAGAATATAATGGTGGATGCTACTTGGAGGCATATAGTAAAATCAAACCCATGAGGGCATACCGTATTTATTTGAAAGAGTTATAAATGTGTATACAATTGTATATAGGTGCATACGGAGGTATACAAATTTATGCACGTGTATATAGACGTATGCAGGTGTATCCAGAGGTATACAGTTTTATGCATGCATATACAACTGTATATGCTCGTATATACATGCGAGTACATGTGTATACATGTATATACATTTGTATATATGTGTATACATGTGTATACATGTATATACATTTGTATATATGTGTATACATGTGTATACATGTATATACATTTGTATATATGTGTGTATATACATGTGTATACACATATATACAGAGGTATACATGTATATACATTTGTATATATGTGTGTGTGTGTGTATATATATATATATATATATATAGAGAGAGAGAGAGAGAGAGAGGTATACATGTATATACATGTGTATACAGATATGCATTATGAAATCAAAAGAATATGGAAATGAAGAATATGGAAAGCGAACCTAGGAGGGCATACAATAATTTTTTGACAGTAAAATCGAACCCATGAGAGCATATAGTGATTTTTTTGCAATAAAATCGAACCCATGAGGGTATACAGTAATTATATCATAGTAAAATCGAACCCATGAGGGCATACACTAATTATTTCACAATAAAATTGAACCCATGAGGGTATACAGTAATTATTTCACAGTAAAATCAAACCCACGAGGGCAAACAATTATTATTTCACGGTAAATTTGAACCCATGAGGGTAAATAGTAATTATTTCACAATAAAATTGAACCCACGAGGGCAAACAGTTATTATTTCACAGTAAATTCAAACCCATGAGGGTAAACAGTAATTATTTCACAGTTAAATCGAACCCATGAGGGCATACAATAATTATTTCACAATAAAATCAAACACATGTGGGCATCACAGTAAAATCGAACCCATGAGGGTATTCAGAAATTATTTCACAGTAAAAACGAACCCATGAGGGCATACACTAATTATTTCACAATAAAATTGAAGCACAAGGGCATACAATAATTTTTTCACAGTAAAATCGAACCCATGAGAGCATATAGTAATTATTTCACAATAAAATCGAACCCATGAGAACATACACTAATTATTTGATAGTAAAATCAAATGCAACAGGGCATGCAATTATTGTTTTATAGTAAAATCGAACCCATGCAGGCAAATAGTAATTATTTCACAGTCAAACAAAACCCATGAGGGTATACACTAGTTATTCACAGTAAAATCGAATGCAGGAGGGCATACAATATTTTTTTCAAATTAAAATCAAACCCATGAGGGCATATAATAATTATTCACACTAGAATCTGTTATTTCAAAGAAAATGATGCTTTATCATGATTTATGATCAAATGCAATTTTTGTGTCGCTCTTTTTGATTTGCCAGTCGTGCCCCAGATTTGATGTGATGCTTCATTTAGGAATGTGGTCATTTTTATACGTCTACAGAATCAAACCCACGAGAGCATACAATGTTTTTTTCATAGTCAAATCGAACGCACGAGGGCATATAATTATTCTCAAATTGAAATCATTGAACATACAAACATGCAAGACGAATAGAGTGGTAGATGCTACCTGGAAACATGCTTGCAAAGGCTCCCTGGAATCATGCTTGCGGATGGAGAAGGACAAATGAAATGTCCATGTCGTGATTTTAGGGTTAAAAGACTCCTAGTTATGCATGATAGCATACGCATCTAAGTGGGCAAGGGCGGGAATTAAATGGGACTTGATATATCAAGTTACCCCATACTCCTAACTTTAATGTGAACATGTCTAGCGGGCCCATGCATGTATACACTTATAATTAGGTGCTCTTTCATTTTGAAAATTGGATATTTTTTTAATTTTTATGGGGTGTTTAGTGAACGACTATTGAGGTCATAAGGGTCATGTATCAGTCGACACTTTGAAATGACATTTTTTGACCCTTTGACACATAATCAAATCCATGGAATGCATCATCCATGCCCACAAGACAAATCAATAGCTTTAAGTAGTTAAGTCGCATACAGAGAGAACCCAAAAAGAATCGTCAAAATCAAATGAACCATTTAGGAGCTTAAGATGTGTGAAGTTAGCTATAACGACTACTGGCTCCTTTCCCCTATATCACAAATGCTAGTTACTATAATTATGGTAAATATTTTAAAGGAGGGAGACTCAATTTCACCATTCACGTCCTATCTTTTTCTTGAGTGATACCACATTTCTAGAAGGCTCTCACGAAAAAAATATATGCTTTCCCCTCTTTCTTAGAATCAAATCTTCAAAAGTGTTCATGACCAATGGTTTTCAAGCAACAACCAACATTGCTCTATAATTTTTCCCTCTTCTTTGTGGGATTGGACACCAAATATTACAAACAAAAAGATAATTATACACTTCAAAATTCATTGCTCCTATCTAACGGTGCACTGAAAAGGAAGCAAATAAAGATCTAATGTCCATTTAAAAACTCAATAATGGCAGTCATAGTTTTTGCAACAAAAAATTGTTGTATCTCTAACTTTTTCCTAAGTTCATCATTTATCACTTCTAATAGAATTGCTTGGAGTATTAGTATAAACAACACAAAATTAAAGAAAAACTCAAGATAAGTTAAGAAAAGTTTAAAGAATGCATGAAATTTAACAAAATTCAACTTTGCTAAACCTCCCATTTTGTGTGATTGTCATGTTTGACCAATTAGATGTATGCTCACTTGTAAATTTAGTAGCATAAAAATGCTTCAATGTAAAGCTAGACATTTTTTTTTAATGTCTAAGTATCGGTATAAACAGATAGAATTAGATGTATGCTCACTTATAAATTTAGTAGCATAATAATGCTTCAATGCAAAGGCAGATATTTTTTTTAAATGTCTAAGTATTGGTATAAATAGATAGAAGGTTAGATGGAATGGATAAGAAAGATTGATCTTGAGATCAAGGGTTGTGATTGAGTGTGATATATCAACTAATAGATTTGTTCCAAGTGGTGCAAAAAGAGTAGTTTATGTTGAACACTTCCAGAAGTTGAGAGGGGGGAGGAGTGAATCGACATTCACAAAACTTGATCATATTAAGATATTTGAATAATAACATTCATCCAATACTTATGGAAGAAATGAAAAAACTTAATCATCAAAATAATCCCACAAGAGCACCAAGATTTTTAGGTGGAAAACCCAAACTGGGAAAAACCACGATGAGAATCAAACTCACAATATATATAATAACTATTTAGAATGAACAAGGCTTCCTACCAAAGAGATCACTGCTTTGGACTTGCGAACTGAGGCACACAACCTCGGGCAAGATACAAAAGAGAACTTGCTTAACTGAAGATCACTTCTTTAGGGCAAGGTACAAACTGCTCTACAAAATAATAGGAATAGTAGATCAAGTTGTATACAAAATAGCATATGTTAAAATGCAGATAACAGTTCATAATGTATGCTCATTTGTTTGCTTTGAACATCTCCAAAACTTCACACTTCCTTCATAGCACTATCTTTGCATATATCAATCACATCTCCCATTCTTTATATGTTCTATCATATCTAACACAACCAATTCTACTTAATATATATCTATTGGATCCAAAAAGAACTTTACTAAGTCGACAAAAATAATATGTAACATATACGTAGCATTAACCCAAAAATACATTACTTAGAAGGTAAAAATAAAAAAGGTTGAGTATCGAGGAGCAATGCATGCCACCATTGAGGCTATTTGGCTTCAAAATATTCTCATTGACTTTGGTATTCCAGTCGAAAAGCCTATAGCCATCTTTTGTGATAATCAGAGTGTTATATAAATCTCGAGAAGTCCAGTTAATCACCAAAGGACAAAACACATTGAGACACATATGCACTAGATTAGGGAGCTGATTTAGGAAGGCATCATTGATCTTAATTATTGTCCTGCATTAGAGTAGACTGCGGACATCTTCACCAAACCCTTCACTGAAAGCAAGTTCCTTCATTTGCAAGCTTTGCTTGGGATGCAATAGGTGTCTACTTCAAGAGGAGAAAGTTCTTTCAATGAGAGTTACACATGTAGCTTAATATAATGTGTAGGAAAAAAAATACCCCTAACATAAGGAAAAATTAAAAACCCTACACTAACAACATGATCATCTGAGACATATTTGATACAAACACTCATTGAACAGACCATAATAAGTTTCTCTAGATCAAACACCGAGGATAAGATAATCACTTTCAAACCAGGTAAGGAATACTAGAGACTTTCAGAAACACATTAACTCATCACCTTATATCATCTTGTAGCGTCGTAAATTGTACACCCTTCCTAGGGTGGTACAATTCCACACTTAGTTTAGCACCCGCATTAGTGTGTTTGCATCTTGCATTGTAATTTCTCTTTAAGCATTTAATTTAGTATAAAGTCACATTCCATCGCTTCATACATCATAAAATTGGGCCTTTACCCTAAGTGTGCCCCTTTTAATTTTATTCCTCCAATAAATCATTAAATCATAAACCCTAACTATGTCTTATTTTGACCTTTAAGGCCCAATTTCGCATATCAAAACATCTTGAAATCAGCTGTAACTTTGGGATTCTCTCTAATATCATCATATCTAACGACCCTGAAAATTTGGTGAAAATTTGGTCGGACTATGTGCAAAGTGCACATGGTCCTCGACTTTTTTCCCGAAATTTCGAGAGCATAATTCTATGATATTATAATGCTTAACCCCAAAATATTGGCAAGAAATTTAAATCCTAGGTCGGCCTAAAGATAAAATTAAGTCAAAATTAAGATCTAGGGTTTCATACATAAGGGCTCTCTTTCTTCATTTGAAGGTAACTAGGATCTATCTATCTATCAGATCTAAGAATCTAAGAGCAGGTTTTTGGAGCACAAGGAGCCTTTTATGTAGTGAAAGAGAAGCCTATGTGGAGTCTTCAACAACATTCAACAAAATTTCATCAAACATTCATCATCAATTAGGAGCCTTCAAGACATTGAAGAATAATAGGAGATCACCTACTAACGATTGGCTTGTACCCCTCCCTTAGGGGTTGGGTATAGTTTCATGTTGTTTTCATGTCTTTGCATGAGATTCATTATATCAATTTACATATTTACATTCATGTTTTATATCACTTTGCATCATTGATTTAGAGCATTTACTTTGTCAATTATAAGAAATTAGGGTTTACTCTTTAGGGTTTCTCTAGATTGTTTGCTTTCATTTTAGGATCTTGCATACACACAAGGTTCTAGCACACATATTTTCAGTACATTATCGACTATTTGTGGAGTTCTAAATCACTAAAATAGGGGTTTGACTAAGGCAAAACCATATATAGCCACCCCAAACCCTCTCTTTTCAGTTGCAGGTGCAAAAATAGGTACCCCAAAGGACTTTTAGCTTAGGAAAAGACACCTGGGTACAAAATAGAAGTCTTATAATTGCTCAAATCTATCAGAGACAGGGGCGTGGTGCCTTGGTCCTATCCAGGACAGGGGTGTGGCGCCCTGGTCCCCCTCAAAATCAGTGAATTTTGGCAGGTTGAAGGTTCAGGATCTCCAATTTGCAGTCTTTCAGTTACAGCCTCCTGTCTGCAGAAACAGGATAGTGGCATGGCACCTTGGTCCTGGTCAGTTTGGCTCATTTTTCAGCATTAGGTGCATATTTAGTTTCCTCCCACTTCTTTGCTTTCAGTATCTCAGTTCCAGGTCAACAAGTTTGTGTAATTTTAGTTCATATATGCTTCATTGTTCATCTCTTAGTCTAGTTGATCAACCAAACCCTATTTTTCTCATCACATACAACAAAAGGAATAGAAACCCTAAGAGATAATCCTTGTCTCTCTCTTTCTCACAAGAAGTAGCCAAAGTGAGCTATCTACCTAGGCTCTTTCGTATTCCCAATATGTTGGCAAAGGTGGGATTAGGTCCTAGTCACTCAGTCTCACTTTTCTCCCTCAACACATATAATCAACACAATGTGAATCTTCAATCAATTCTATATCATAGTATCACAAAAATAGACATCTGGACCATTGACTAGATACACCATACATCAATTGAACACATACATATCTAAATCACTAACAACAACTGGGTTGCATAAAATTGACAATGGTTTGACATCAATGACAACAAAGACATCCAAATATGCAATAGTTTAAAGGGGATATGATACCTTCCAATACAAGGGGAGATCTTTCCATAAAGGCAATCTTTATCCTCACACTTCAAATGGGCAAATTGAGAAGAATGAAGTATTTTTAAATTTATTTTGGGTACTTTTGAAAGAAAAATCTATGTGGGGGTACCTTCCAAAAGGGGAAAGAGTTGATGCTTGAGATAAAAAGGTGGGTGGGAATAAATGGAAAGGATTTGACCCCCACTTAATCCTTGATTAAGTATGTGCACATGATTGTGGAGTGAATTGGGTGAGGATTAGAGGCTAATTAAAAATGATTGAGTATGGTGGCTGGTCTCTACTAAGTGCGATAGGTTGATGTAGACAAATTAATGCATACGCTTAAAGGACCAACAAAACCCAAATAAAGTAACCTACTCATTAGAGATAGGCTCATTTAATTATCAACCTGGGATGTATCTACTTGTATGATGTTGGCAATGTATGTGCAACCAATAACTCTCTAAGCTACTATCAATTGCATAAAGGGAACTAACTAAATTCAATGGTTGATTGAAATAGAAGTAATGGTGAAAGTAAACCTATCTGCATAATAATTGTTGCAGGTAACTGGCAAGTAACTCAATAGTGGTTGTGTAGTGCAATGTTACGACTATGTTGCAACTTTAACTTACAATCTAGACTACTAACATTATTAAAAAATTATATGCATCTAACAGAACAAAAATAATTATAACTAGTCTATAAAAGCAACAAACAATCTAAACTACTTTTCATATTATTTGGCCTTCTTCGAAACTTTTGAATCAATGTTTGCGTAGTAGTGTTTATTTTGGGTCTGTTATTGATGTGAATTTCATTATGTAAAATATCTACACTAAAACTTAAAGATAAGATGACAATGAGGAGGTGTCTAGGGTTGTAGCCAAGAGATTTTTAAGGATTCAAGTAGAGAACCAATGATTGGAGATAGAGACAAAACTTCTCTGCTACCTAGAAACGACCTAGTTAGGTCTGGGAGGATCAGAACATAAGGTATGGTAATGGAGTGGCTCAGAGGAGGAGTGATTTTTTTGGACTGACTTTGGGTTGGGGAAGAAATAAGCCAAGCAATTAATTCAAAGGATATGAAAGTCTCGAGGAGGATCTGAATGTCAAGTGGGAGAAAGTGAAATAGAAAGGGTGGAGGCCAAAAAAGTTGCAGAAAACTAATGAGAAATCAAAGGTATGTTCTACTACTAATGTAGACCATGTCATCTCTTTCTTTTTGGATAGCCAATCCTAAAATGAGTAAGTTTCCCTTTTAAAAGAAAGGGTTTTTTTCTTTAAGTGGGTAGGGAAATGGCCTGTGTTCTATAGGGTTAAAAAATGGTGTGAGGACAACTAGAAGTTTAAAGTTGGTATAAAAACAATGTCAGATGGCTTCTTCCTTGTTTTACCAGAAAATGAACATGATAAAAATTGGGTTTTTAAAAATGGACCCTTTTTTATGGGAGGGGGAGGGATCTACATTCAAGACTAGGAGCCAAATTTTAGCCTACTTCAAGCAAGCATGGAAGAGATACTAGTCTAGATTAGGTTGCACAATCTTCCAAGAGAGTATTGGAATGAGGGCACCGTAAAAATGATTGGGAATAAACTGGGTTTTTTCATGCAGATGAAGCTATTGAAAGGAAATATTTTAGCATGTATGCTCGCATATGCATTAGCTAGAAGCCTCATGCAACTTTTCCCAAAGCGGTGGAGATTAGGAAAAATGTGGGATGTCAGCGCCAATAAATAGAAGTGGAAGAAAAATTAGAACAATGCAAAAAATGTAAAAAAGATAGTCATACAAAAGATATCTACATGGTGGGTGATAAAGGGAAAGCTTTAGAAGAAGATCGTTTAACAAATCATTTAATGAGAATGTCAGATAGCAAATGTGAGCATGAGAATGGAGGAAATAATATTCCCAAGGAGGTATTAGTACAAGCAGAATGGTCACAACATGGGCTATTTCTCTCAAGAAGACAGGGAAAATAGTTTATTGGACAGTGAGAAAGGGACGGTTGAATACTATAAAGGGATGCATTCGGTTAGTTTGGAGTCAGAAAAACAAGGTTCTCTCCAATGTTTGACCAAGGAGGCAAACACCACAATCCAAAGGTTGACGACGAAAGATGCTCAAATACAAAGGGAGGAACAAACTACAAGATTGATGTACGATACCCAGGTTAATGATAATGAGGAGATGGTATCTCTAGTGGGTGAGGCGATTGAAAAAGTTGAGAAAGTCATGGAAGTGATTGGTACGAGAGTCTCAGGTATGGGAAGAACAAAATATGGGAGCAAGGAGCACTCTAGGCTGGACAACGTAGAGCCTGGGTCGAGTAGCAATAGAGGAATCCCAAATGTGTCAGACAAGGAAAGTGAGGAGTGGGATTCCTTGGATGAGGAGGATGATTGGGGTTTGGTTGATGTATAAGATATTGTGGAGAACAAAACAATTGAGCAAACTAGAGTAAACTCTAAGAAAGTAAGATTATGAGAAAAAAGATCTAGAGGGATAAAATCAAATAGAGTAAGATTAGAAATGGCAGGTTGCGCTAAGGGACAAAGTAAACTAGTAGTGAGGAAGGGAGCTACCTTTCCCAAAGAGAAACTTCTAAGTTGGAATTCTAGGGGTTGTAACACCCCTAAAAAAAGGTGTTTGATCAAGAGAGGCCTTGACCAAACACAACCCGATGTTATATTGATCCAAGAGTCCAAGATGGGGAGTAATGAAGTGAAAAAGTTACTCAGAAGTTGGAGATGTTGGAAAGGTTCCTCCATTGAGGCAATTGGCGTGGTTTAGGGTTTTTGTAGAATCCTATCACTATGAGTTTGAGGATTGGCTTTCTGTTGATCACTAGAAATTGGTCAAAATCCATTGCTTTAGTCTCAACAGTGACTTCTTTGTAATGAATATTCATGGTCCTACTCAAGCTAGGAAGAAAGCTAAGGTTTGGACACAAATCATAGAGATCTGGAAGGGTCCTAATGACGTAGTGATTATTTTTGGGGGAGATTTTAATGCTACTCTAGAGTTGGGGGATAAGTCTAGTGGTAGGGTGGAAATGGGAGTTTCTCAAAAATATTTTCAAAATTTTGTAACAAGTAATGGAGTATGGGAAACAAGACAAATAATGGTACCTGTACCTGGACAAATAGAAGATGGGGTTCAAGACATATAATGGAGAAGCTGGATAGATTTTTTGCAAGTGGAGATTGGGTGGCAAAACCTCTAGTTTTTGAGGCATTCATTAGACCTTTGATTGGTTTTGATCATTTTCCAATGGAATTAATTATTCAGTTGGATGGTGTTCCTACAAGATGCCCTTTTAAGTTTGAGAAAACATGGTTGAGAGATAATACTATGAGGGATTTACTTATGCAATGGTGGAATGAATCTTCAAAAGTGGTAGGTAAGAAGACTTTCATTTTTTTAAAGAAACTTCAATTCATTAAAGGAAAACTTGAGGAACGGAACAAAATCAAGTTCAAATTTTTTTTTTTGAGGAAAAGAAAAGGATTGAGGAAGAGCTATAAAGTGTGCAAGACATAATAATGGTATCAAGGATGTTAGAAGAAAATTCTTGGAAGGAAAAGGATTTTAAAACTAAGTATGATGAGATTTTGGCTCGAGAAGAGATGTACTAGAGACAAAAATCAAGGGAATGCTAGTTAAAATAAAGTGAGTGCAATACTAGTTTTTTCCATAATTCTATGAAGGCGAAGAGATCCTAGAACAAGATCACTGAAATTAATGACAAAAGTGATAACAGGCTCACATCTCTTGCTGATATTAATAAGGAAGTAGTTGACTACTTCAAAGACTTACTGTCATGCCCGTGTGTAAATAATGATACACAAAGGGCGGATATGCTCCAATATATTCTGAGATTAGTCTCAGATAGACAAAATGATTTTTTGTGTTAACCAATCACCTTAGAAGAAGTTAAAAAGATTGTTTTCTCGATGGTGGCAGATAAAGCTCCAGGCCTTGATGGCTTCCCTTTTTTTTTAATTCCAAAATTTCGGGGAGTTGGTGGGACATGATTTGTAGGAAGTGGTGGACGAAACTAGGGAGGATTTTGTGGTGGCCAAAGAATTAAACTGTATTATGGTGGGTTTGATTCTAAATTTAGAAAATGTGAAATCCTTTGGTGAGTTCTGCCCAATCTCTCTTTGTAGTACAATGTACAAATTCATTGCTAAAGTTATGATGCAGCGATTGAAACCAATCTTAACAAATTTTATTTCAAAGGAACAAAGTGATTTTGTCCCCAACAAATCAATATTGGAAGGCATAATCATTGCCCATGAGGTCATTCATACTATCACGAAATTAAAAGTGGAGTGTATACTCATAACATTGGACATTCAGAAGGCGTATGACAAGGTGGATAGAAAGTTTTTATTTCAGCTTATGGAGAATTTTGGCTTTTGTCCCAAATGCATGGATTGGGTAAAGAGTTGTGTTAACTCCTCTTGGTTCTCAATACTAATTTAGGGAAGTCCTCGAGGTTTCTTTCAATCCTCACCGGGATTATGGCAAGGAGATCCTTTATCCCCTTTCCTTTTTATCATACTGGCTAGAGCGTTGGGAAGACTAATTCAAAATTTGATAAGGGAAGGGAAATGGAAAGGTGTGAAAATTGTAGCAGGTTTGGAGGCAACCACTCATTAGCAATTTGTTGATGACACCATCCTATTTGGTGAATCATCTTTCAGAGAAGCGAGATGTATTAAAAGGGTGTTAAACAACTATTGTGAGGCGTTTGGGTAGCAAGTTAATATGTTGAAATTTGAATCTTTTTTCAATACCCCCATTGCAAAGAAAAGAGAGATTGTGAGAATACTTGACATTAAAGCTGGGAGCCTTCCAAGTTGTTTCCTTGGTACCCCTTTATTTGCAGGGGCCTGTCGTGCTAAGGTTTGGAAAAAACTAGTGGGCAGTTGTGTGGGGAAGCTTGAGGGCTGAAAAAGTAGGTGGCTAATGTTGGTAAGTAGACTCCTTATGCTTAAAATTATGGTATCTGTGTAACAACCCAAAATCCAACACATAGAAAAAAAAAAAAATTACATTAACACAAGATGAAGTGTCGTAAAAACAATAATTGCATTTTTTTTCCTTTTCGTAAAAATGTATTCAAATAAAAAATTACTTTTACTATACTTAACAAACATCATGAAGAAAGGAATCTATTCATCATTTCTCATTACATAGATTTTCATTAAATAAATCTTAACATAAAAAAGTTTTACCAATTTTACCACTAGGGAAGATCTGTATCCATCTCGCAAGCCTCGACAAGTCAACTGCAGGAGGGAAAGAATAATCTGAGTGCTATTCCTCCAACCATAGACCAACGATCCCCTGCACACCTTCCTACTGGAAGTGGTCCTACCCTTCATGAGGAGTATAGACAAAAGGGACCTATGTGGTGCCATCCGAGTACTGGTGTCGTGTGCCTCATATCTGACTCTGACCATACTGCTGTAGAATTTCCTCTAACTATGTATGACCATCCTAGAATGATTTATGATCCGGGCCACACACGTGAACCTGACTTGTCATATGCAGTGACTAATACAACACTTTGGCCAAAGTTTCAAGAAAGAAAAGTCTTTGTTCACCTACCCCTTACTTGACTTGGAGACTATTCTCACTTCCTAGAGTTTGGTAATTAAAGAAATCTAGTTCAAAACTCATAAGAGATTTCTTAAGTTATCTCTTTGTAGATAAGGAATTTTCCCCTTTGTAATTGCAACATGGAGGTACAAGGCTACTATCTTAGTCCATCTAAGCTCTTATAAAGACTTGCACTTTCAAGCTCCTATTTCTGAGCCAAAATTAATGAAATACATATTTCCTATCTGGAACACCTATGACCCTCTAGTCTTTCTTAAATACTCAATTTCATCTTATGTCGACCTCTTTCTTTATCTCCAACTTAAGAAATTATTAAATCATTCAAAATATGGGCTTTGCAAAGAGATACGCTCCCAAATTCAAATCTTCCAAATAAAAACAATTCAAACACTTGTTAAATATTTTTCCAACAAAAAAACACTCATGACATACCTGTTGGCTTCAAAAGAACATTGGGAGATGAAGGTTGAGAGCTACTAGCTCCTTCCTCGAAATCTCCTTTCTTTAGCCAATCCTTGCCCTTTTCCCTCTACAATATGTGAAGAAAAACTCTTTTTTCTTTTTTTTTTCCTATTTCCCTAATGATAGTGAGTAAACCTCACCCTCTACTCAAACTTCTTGAAGGCAAACAAAGTTCAAAAACAAAGTCACCATGAAATGAACTTTCACCCAAAAGACCCTTATAAATCCTATGGCTATCCTATTTATAGCCATACTAGAGAAAATCCTTCCAAAATAAATCATCCATTTCCTTCCCCAAAAGAGGGTAAATAAATTTGTTTAATAAATCATAACTATAAGTGGTTATCCCATAATATCAATATAACCATATTAATTACGTCAAAGGCGTATTACACTCACATAATGGATGCATAAATATGTGTTAATAAAAACTACAATCAATAAATTTGACGTGCTTGTGACACTTAAATGATGAAAAGCAAAAAAAATATGTGTTTTCTCCTCTAAACTACCACTCGCTCTAAATTTAGCTATTAATTAATTCTATCTATCTCCATCATAATAATAATTAATCATAATAGATTTTTTTTCTTTGGTGAAGAGTTTAATAGAAATATAAAAAATATAGTAATATCTTAATAATAATTTAATATTGATTACAATATCATAATATAATAGCGGATGTCCCCGCAACACAACGGTTGTTGTGAGTCTGTGACTTCATAGATGTCTCAAGTTCGAGACTCACTGAGGCCTGCACGATGGATGAAGGCTTGCCCTATGGATAGTGTGGAGGGTGATGATGATACCAACATGGATGTGAAGGAACGATGGTTGGAGGAGGATGGTGCAAATGCTGGTGGCGACAAATGTAAAAGACAGGAGGGTGGTGGTTGGAGATAGGAGGAGGTAGCAGGTGGTGGTAGATGCAAGGTGGAGGTAGGTGGAGAGGCAAGAATCTTGGAGGTAGGAGAGTATGATAGAGGAAGGAGGAGGTTGATGGAGAGGTAGGAGAAGAAAGGAGGAAGGAAGGTGGCTGACAGTGAAAAGGAGGTGATGGGAGAAGAAAAGAGGAGGTGTTGGGAGGAGGAAGGAGGAGGAGGAAAGGAGGTGATGGGGGGAGGATGGAGGAGCTAGGAAGGTAAGAAGAAAAAGAGAGAAAAGGAGGAAGAGGAGGATCAGAGAAGGGGAGAGAGAAGAGGAAAGTCGGAGTTGAGAATGGGATGAAGAAGAGGAGATAGAAGTTGGGAGAGAAGAGGGTGGATGAAGGAGACAGTAAGGAGAGGAGGGAGATCAATGGAGAAGGAAGAGGGGTGTTGGGTTTGGGGAAGAGGTCCCCCTTGTGGCCTCTCCTAATGTAGACCGGGCTAAAAATCCCTCCAATATATATATATATATATAATTTAATATTAATTATAATATAATAATTTTTAAGTAAAATAATAAACAAATATAATATCTTTTGATATAAAAATAAATATACTAGTAAATAAATCTCCTCTATAAATCAGATTGTGAATCCCTCCAAACCAAAATATTCCACATGAGAATTAAATCATTGCTCTTAAAAGAAAATAAAACACTTACCTATTTAATAGGAAGTGTGATTAAAGGTTAGCGATAAGAACATTTCAATCCCACTTTTATTGGCTTATCCAAATTATTTGCTTTACCACTTGGAGAGTGTTTTCCTCCTAAAATAGCGCCCCCACTCCCTATCTTGGTTGGCGCATGAGATGGTTTTAATTTCCTAGATCCCCCCCTTACTCCACTCCTTACCACTATGTAGCATTTATTAAAAGAAACTAACCATTCCCCACTCATTTGGTGGTCAAGGGTTATTAAATGCCTTCCCCACCACATTGCGTGGTCAACTCGAATTTCAACGTCCCCCCAAAATTCGATACAGCTAGCGCATAAATAACATTACAAAAGCAGTCATATATATTTGTATTCCTACGAATGTATGCATATGTGGAGTATGTCTATATTTATGTATATATTTATATATGTTCGAAAAGACGCATCATAAAACTTATAGACACCACAGTGAGCGGTTTGACTCTACGCAAGAACGTACACTTATAACTCTTATAATAGCTATGAACATTTGACGGAATGATCTTACCAAACATAGACGATCTCTATATCAATGCACATTGACTCGATGCTAGCGTGACATTAGGGTTATATGATTACTTCACCCAAAACAAGGATAAAGACTCAAAACTAATGGTCAAAGTATTTACTTCTCCCTTATCAGTTCAATGTTCATAAAGATTCGAGATGGCATCTACACAACTCCCATTTGTCTATAATCCTCTCCCGGAGGATACTCTCTTGGTTTCTTGGAGATGCTGTCTCAACGACCCCTTCTCTTGGTCAACACTCGGTCTTACAAACATGTGATTAGACCTTATTCAACATCACGGTTAGATAAGCAAGATTTTCATCATGCATAATCATATATACATCTCATTTCCATATTGTCCATACTCATTCTTAATTCACTAACCATTTTTTAAGATAGTTTAAAAGTAAACTTTTCAAAATTGAAAAGAAGTTCTTGTGAAATTTGGGGATGTGACAATCTAATATCTCTATTTTTTCAATGATGTGTTGAAGATTTATGAAAAGGCTATTCATGTCATAAATTAGCAATTGAGAAAGTTTTTCTGGAATGGTAAGAATAAGCAAGACAAGATCTTATTGTTGGAATGGGATAAAGTGTGTAAACCCAAAACTGTTGGGGGGGAGGGGGGGGGGGTCTTCGAAATTGGTGCATAGTAAATGAGGCTATGGGTGCCAAGTTGATCTAGAGCATGTACGCCAATCCAGAATAGAAATAGGTGAAGATTTTGAAATTTAAATATTTGGATACATGGGAGAGAGAATGCATCTTTAGCATCCAAAACCTGTCGAGAGGCTCTGCAATATGGAATTTTATGATGTCATGCAGGAGCCTAATCACAAATCACATTACATGGCAAACGGGCAAGGGAGACAAAGCTGATTTTTGGAAAAATTCCTGGGAAGGGCTTTCTATTTTCGGTGAGGAAGTGGGCTTAGAGGATATCATAATTATTATAGAATAGAGATGGGGAAACAAGGTGAGTAATTACATAGGGAAAGTAATAGATAATGGGATTGAAGTTTGGAGATAAATTTGCATGCATGAGCTTATACTTACCCCAACAACAGTAAGAGTTTTACAAATTAGAGTGTCATTAATGTGAGGTGTTTTGGATGAAATCAAATGGTGTGTTGCAAAGTTGGCGAAATATTCAATCAAAGCGAGTATAAATTGTTGGAAAGAGAAATGGAGGATGCATCATGGCCCTACAACCTTTGTTGGAAAGATTGTTGCTTGCCCAAGGATTGGGGGTACTCCCACATTAATGGTTCCCACTTTCGCCAACGAAGGAAATTGGCGAAAGCGGGGAGTTAATTTTTTGCGGGGTTTGAACGAAACATGATGGTTTGCGCGAACTACCCCTCTCGGTTCGAGTGAACCCGCTTGCGATCGTGGGTTTGCTCGAACCACGGGTGATTTTTGGTTCAAGTGAACCCCCCAAAATATTAATATTTAAAGGGGTTCGAGCGAACCCCCCCTTTGCGCGCGAACCCTATTTCAATTAGGTTTTTTTTAAACTTTTATAAATAGCGATCGTGATAGTTAAAGTGTCATTGTCAAATTTATCTTTTTCTGTCCAGTGGGGGTTAGATCAAACCAGTCGTCAGCATCACGTCACCGTGCTTTGTCTGCAACAGCTAGCATCTCTCATATTTTAGTTTTCGACCTTCATTATTTCAGGTGCACAAAATAACCCTTTTTTGGTTTAATAATGTCTTTTTTTCATTAAATTAATAAATAATTTGTATGTTAATTTATTTTTTTAATTAAAAAGTTGTATAGTTATTATTTTTCATCATTTTAGAAACATGTTTGATAATTTATTGTTTTTCATTATTTTAGAAAAATGTTTGATAATTTAATGTTTTGATTGAAATGTGTCAATTTGTTTTTCAAATTACATAACTGTATATATGTATTTTTTTTTCAACATTTTAAAAAATTGTTATGAAAAACATACAAAACTAAGGTAGTAAATTAGAACTTAGAAAAACATTAGCAAAAAAAGAAAATTAGAAAAATGTCACAAACCTAAATATAATAAATTAAACGTTAGAAAAATTAATAAATTTTAATTTAAAAAAATATTAGAAAATTTAGATAACAAATTTAAACAAATTAGACAAAATAAATCCTCTACAATGTGACCCATTTTCACATCCTATTACACGCACAACATGACCCCTTAAGACCACATATGCCCCTGATGACACTATATGTTCCCTTAGGACCATAGAGGATCGCATATAACATCCTAGTGTACATATGACATTCCCCTTAGGATCACATAGTGTTCTAAGGGGTCATATGTGGTCCTAAGGGGTCACACATGTGTTATAACACATGCGTGACCCCTTAGAACTGCATATGACCCCTTATAAAATCCTAGTGTGAACGACATACCCCTTAGTCCATCACATAGTGTCTTAAGGGGTCGTATGTGGTTCTAAGGGGTCATGCATGCATTAACACATGCGTGACCCCTTAGTAGGTCACATATGACCCCTTATAACATCCTAGTGTACATATGACATTCCCCTTAGGATCACATAGTGTCCTAAGGGGTCATATGCAGTTCTAAGGGGTCACACATGTGTTATAACACATGCGTGACCCCTTAGAACCGCACATGACCCCTTATAAAATCCTAGTGTGAACGACATACCCTTTAGTTCATCACATAGTGTCTTAAGGGGTCGTATGTGGTCGTAAGGGGCCACACATACATTCACACATCCGTGACCCCTTAGTAGGTCACATATGACCCCTTATAACATCCTAGTGTACATATGACATTCCCCTTACGATCACATAGTGTCCTAAGGGGTCATATACGATTCTAAGGGGTCACACATGTGTTATAACACATGCGTGACCCCTTAGAACCGCATATGACCCCTTATAAAATCCTAGTGCGAACGACATACCCCTTAGTTCATCACATAGTGTCTTAAGGGGTCGTATGTGGTCCTAAAGGGTCACACATGCATTCACACATGTGTGACCCCTTAGTAGGTCACATATGACCCCTTATAACATCCTAGTGTACATATGACATTCCCCTTACGATCACATAGTGTCCTAAGGGGTCATATGCGGTTCTAAGGGGCCACGCATGTGTTATAACACATGCGTGGCCCCTTAGAACCACATACGACCCCTTATAAAATCCTAGTGTGAACGACATACCCCTTAGTCCATCACATATTGTCTTAAGGGGTCGTATGTGGTCCTAAGGGGTCACACATGCATTAACACATGTGTGACCCCTTAGTAGGTCACATATGACCCCTTATAACATCCTAGTGTACATATGGCATTCCCCTTAGGATCACATAGTGTCCTAAGGGGTCATATGTGGTTCTAAGGGGTCACGCATGTGTTACCCCTTAGAACCGCATATGACCCCTTATAAAATCCTAGTGCGAACGACATACCCCTTAGTCCATCACATAGTGTCTTAAGGGATCGTATGTGGTCGTAATGTAGGATATATATATATATATATATATATATATATATATATATATATATATCACATGTTTAATAAATAATCTAGTTCTAAATTTTTGTTTGTAGATCATTTAAATTGATCATGGACTAATCCTTGTGTGTGTGTGTGTGTACATGTGTATGTATAACAATTATCTCATGTCACCCCTTCCTTGAGCTCTGAGCGTGTGCATAGGAGAGATTCTTTGGATGCTGTTAGTGGACAGGTTAGTTATGGTTTTTTGTACATAGGTGTACATGTATGTATACATGCACATTTTTTTTTATATTTAAATTTTTATTTAACTCTACTTGGATTTGATGTACATGTGTCCTTCCTTGAGCTCTGAGTGTGTGCGCAGGAGAGATTCTTTGGATGCTGTTAGTGGACAGGTTAGTTATGGTTTTTTGTACATAGGTGTACATGTATGTATACATGCACGTTTTTTTTTATATTTAAATTTTTATTTAACTCTACTTGGATTTGATGTACATGTGTCTATAGAGATAGATATATCATATTTAATATAAATAAATAAATTATACTTTTGCAGGGGTCTATTGGACTAGACTCTCACCAGGAGTCTCCCTCAGATGATCGCTCAGTTCATGGCCGACATGATCCCTGTTGATTTGCTCCAGACTTTATAGCTCATTTGCATTTATCTTTTTATAAACTTTCATATTATATATATATTCATGCACGTACATGAAGTTTAGACTAGATTATACTTTATACCTGGTTTGTGTTTGATCAGATTATATATATTTCATGCATGTACAGGGAGTTTGGACTAGATTATACTTTATACCTTGTTTGTGTTTGATCAAATTATATATATTTCATGCATGTATGCAGTTTAGACTAGATTATACTTTATACCTGGTTTGTGTTTGATCAGATTATATATATATTTCATGCATGTATGCAGTTTAGACTAGATTAGACTTTATAAAGGTGGTTTGTGTTTGATAAGAAATTATATATATTTCATGCATCATGTATGAAGTTTAAACTATATTATATTCTTTATACCTCGTTTACATGTTTGATCAGATTGTATATTTCATGCATGTATGAAGTTTAGACTAGATCATATACTTTATACCTCCATTGTGTTTGATCAGATTATATATATTTCCCGCATCATGTGATATGAAGTTTAGACTAGAGATTATATATTTCATGCACATGTACATGTTAGATTATATATTCCATGTGCACATTGTTAGATTATATATGTACTTTATGTTCGATGGAATGGACTGGACTATATATATATATATTATGTGTACATTTTAAATATACATATGATCAAGAGTGCACATGTTCTCTAAAACTTTCATATATATATATATATGATCAAGAATGCACATGTTCGAGCTAAAACTTTAAATTTTAAACTACATGTAACACGTATGTACATACAGTAGATATGCATTAAAATTTAAAAGAACATGTTCAAACAAAAGAGTATATCCACTCCAATGAACAATTTATAAAAATCACACTTGAACTAATTAATATGAAATGAACAAACTAAACTTAATAGGTCGTGTACTAAATAGTTCACACGGTATGTGCTTCTAGGTATGTATACAAGTTAAATAGTTCACAACATGTACATGTCCTAATTCCATATATCAATTTTACACATGTACATATTACATTCTAATTTAAATATGTATTTTTAATTAAATTATTTTAACTAGTGGTCCTTACAAATTACATGCATTTAGAATTAGATACAATACTATATATACATACAAATTAAACATGCATTTAAACATGTACATACTTGAATTAACTTCATACATCCTAATTTGATATAATTAAAAATTTCATGAATTTAAACTTAAAAAATATTTATCCAAGTTTCAAAACAAGTTAAGAGATCTAAAATTTATCAATTATTAATTCAATTCACGTGGGTTGAACCACATGTATAATTTGGATTACTAAATATTTATAGTTCATACCACATCAAGTGGTTCAGAACGCTCTTCAGTAACACTTAATATTTTGTCATGATCTTCACTATCTAGTCTCCACTTTTGAGATCGCCCTCGACGTGTAACTATTTGAAGAATTAGGCCAACAACAATGACCAAGTGACTATACTGATATACCTTGTTGTCAATTTGGTATTCAGTGAAATGATTCCCATGTTGAACAATTTTAACTTGTTTGAAATATGTCCCTTGCACTACAACTGAGCTTGCATGTACATGCATATAAGAAATGTGAGAAATAAAAATTTTGCACGTAAGTGATTTGTACATACATATTCAAATCGATTCAAACCTATGGGAAATGACATTCCATCACTCATTTCAAATTTCGATAACTTCTTTCTCTCTTCTGTGCAACGCAATAAATAATAACTAACACCTTCTATATTTCCATCTTCTGCTATGACTGCAAAAATATCTCCTGCAATTTGACACAAGTTAAATAAATTTTATGTTACATGTCATTTTTAAGGAAATATTTACATTTACGCAACATTTTTTAAGGAAATATATACATGTGTACGTCATATGTACCTTTTTTAATCAATCCTGAAATATGATCATAATCACCAAAAATCAAAGGAATGTCTTCAAAGTTTTCGTCCTCATTTGAATCCTCATATGTGTCAGAAATATCCAGTGGCACCAATTTCCATTCACTAACATATCCAAGCTCTTGGTTCTTGCAATCAACATAGTTTTCAAAAATGCATTCAAAATAAAAACATGAATAATCCCTAGTGTATAGTGTCCATGGGCGATTATCTATACTCATGACACAATGCAAAGATCTTGTCCTCTCCACGCTCTTGCATCCATGCATTGATCTTCTATCTACATCTGCAAAATGTACATGTGTACAAGAACATGTACATGTAGATCAAGTTGTTAAATTGAAACATTTGAACAAGGAACATTTTTAAAAAAATTAAAAAAATTTAAATAAAACACTAAAAGAGAACACGTACCGGTTATCTCCCAAAGCACTCTATATGGAATGGGTCTATATGTTCTCGATGATGATTCCCCAGGATAATTAGGTTGCTCAAAGTGTTTCTTACACCATTCAACAACATCATGTGCATCTTCTATATGTTCTCCTGTGTACTTTATTTGATGCTTTCTTAGAGCACGATTGATACAAGCTCTTGCACCATCATGTTCACCCTTTCCATGGCCACTCCAAAGATGTGGTATTTTGTCATTTCGATGATATCTACATAGTGCATAAAATGGCCTCAAAGATTTGAATTGTGCTGCACATCCATCAGACCAAACAAAATGTTTAACTATTGTTATGCCTCTATATTTCAAAAATTCAAAAAACTTCTTAAAGCAATGTTGTACAAAAACTGTGTCATGCTCCTTATCATCATTGATATAGAAGTGGTACTCTTTCTTAATGACATGATTTTCAAATGTACTATCAACACCATCCAAATTCATCTGTGCATGTCGATAACACACATGCATCAAAATAGTGATTTGCTTTGAAAAGTAATACTCTCATTGAATCTCTTTTTGATGTTCAAAAGAGTAATTCTCTGCGAAATCCACTATAGATAGAATAGTTCCAAGTGGGAAAGTGTCTCTTAATCTTTTAAATTGTTCTACTTGCCACTTGGCAAAAAAACCATGGCATATGTATGGTTTTATCAACTTACGAAAATTTTCCATAAATGTTCCAATAGGTATTTCCTCTTCTACATAATCTAGCCTTGTAGATTCCTTTCCAAATTTTGTTTCAAATTTTTTGTACTTGTAACTCTTGCAATTTACCATCTTCCTCATGTCAGTATCTTCATCTCTCAAAGGCAATTTAGCCAAGTCCCCACATGTTCCACAAATTCCTCTTATGCAATTTATTTGACCGGTTGCATTATCATCTGATTTATCACATAAGATGGATGCTATGAATTGACTTGTTCGTTTAGGAGGAGCATTTTCACAACCATCACTATATTCTCTAATCTTTTGAAACACCTGATAGTACAAGTCAAATTCGATGTGATAACGACAACAACAAGTTTTGAAAACTTTGTTTAACTTCACATAATATGGCCTTAACCGTTCAAACATGGTTTGTCCAATCTTTATATGAGGGTTTGTTTTAGTAAAAAACACATAGAATTCATGTTTTGTTGTGTCTATCCAATGTTTTACATGGAGATCATAATGATCAGGACCAATCCTTTGCTTGATAACATCTCTACTATTTGATGAAGGACGAGAATTATCATTCCAAAAACTTGTCACAAAGTTCCTAACAACATCTCCAATTCTATCAGAACGAGGAGGTCTACACATAATTGCCCAATTCCCTTATGAGGTAGTATCATCCAAACTCTTTCTCCTTTTAACATATTTAGATATTGTCCTTCTACTAAAACCAAACTCAGATGATAGTGAAGAGATTTGTCTTTTTTGAGGCAATCTTTCATTTACTAAAGATGTCAACATCACTCTTCTTGAAATGGTCTTATCTACTATTCGAGATTTTTTACCAATGTTCACCAAACCTTTCTTAACATTATCAACAATAGATTTCTGTAGCTGAGAAGTTTTCGTATTTTGACTTGTTGTATCTATACCCAACAATTTCAGTGGATCTATTAAGTCTTTACGAGTAAGTACAATTGATAACAATTGAGCTTTTTCTAGTGTAGTATCAAGTTTGTTGAAATGAGACATTATTTCTTTTGCACTTTTATTCATTGACCTCCTTTTAGTATGTCTAGGTTCTTCACTGAGACATTTCAACTCATCCACATCCATTTCAAGTAAATGATCTAAATTTTTATAAGAAATATTTCTCTTCACCTGTTTAGCTAGATCCACAATATGCTCATCCATATCAGTGGTAGGAGGTAGGGACACTGCCCCCTCTCCTTCAACCTCCATTGGTTCAACTTGGACAATCTCCTCCCTATGTTCATCAACTATATCATATTCTTCAACAAGTTTGTTTGCCTCGACTCCCGCTTCAGAACTCCCTTCTTCTCGAGCCCGTTCTGCACATAATTTAAGAGTTGGTGTAAGGTTAAAATTAATAGATTATTCAATTAGGTTTAAGGATAGGGGTGAATTTGGCTTAAAGCTTTGTGTTAAAATTAGGGTTCAATTTGGTTTATTAAATTTAATTACTTTCAGGACCTTAGTGTTATAACTCTAATTAAATTAGGTTTAGGTTTAAAGTTCAATTTGTTCTCAGGTTAGGATTAGGGCTCAAATTTATTTAGTGTGCAAGTAGGTTTAGAGTTAGAGTTAAATTTTGTTCAATAATTAATATTTCAAGAAGATGATAATTATTTTAATAATTTTTTTCTGATGTTTAATTCTAGATTTACACATGAAGAATTATAATTAGTTTATTATTATCGTTTAATTTATGTTATTCCTTACATATAGTGTTAAGGTTAAATTTTGTTTTGTGCTAATATAACAAATAAAAATAAACATATAAAGTGGAAATAAAGATTGATGAGTTATTTTGAAAACCTCAATCTCTCACTAATAACACATAAAATGAAATTTTGATAAATTAGAAATTCCAATTTTGAAAATTAAAAGTACAAATATTTTGATGCATGCATATGATAAAGGTGACCTCATATTAATTTGTTATGTCATAACAGGTGGACTATAATTTGTCACATGTGTATTTAAGACCTATTATTGCAATGTCATAGACCTCCTAATCTGAAATGTTTTTGCATACGTGAAGTCATATAAATAGAACCTAAATTATGACATGTAATAGGTTCTAAACTTATGTCACATTTAAGACCTATAATCAATGTAATAGTCCTAATTTATCACATAATAGGCCTTATTATTAAAATTAATATGACCACATATGCAAAAATATTTCACATTAATATACTTGACTCCCCTTAAGACAAATATATTATGTGATATTAACTTCCTATCACGTGAAATTAAGTACATGTCTTAAATATTCACTATATATAAGTTAGAACCTAAATTATGACATAATAGGTCTTATTAATTTTATGACTTAATAGGTCTTATCTATTATAAATGGACTTAATTATATGGGAGAAAAATGCAATTACACAACAAGCAAGTTAATGGAATTTGAAATTTGCAAATACACATATTATCTCAAATTAATTATGCTTTCCAATTAAAACGAGATTATTTTTAATCCTAGACTATTTCTAATTAATTTAATTAAGATTTTTTAAATTAATTTTAATTAAAAATATTAGATAAAAAATATTGAACTAATTAATACTAGCAAATAAACATATTTTTGGTACGTAATACATATAAAATTAAATAAAAATAAAAATAAAAATACATACTTGCATCATGATATCTTTGTCTTCTTTGTTCTCGATATCTTTCTTCTGTTTTGGGAGAATAATTCCTTGAAGTCTTATTTTGCCTTCTCTTCTTGTTCCCCATGCTTTTAAAAAAACCTTCAAATATCTTCAAATTATTGCCCAAAAAATAATTTTCAAATGTCTTCTCTCATAAAAAAATGCGAATTATTTTAATCATTTGTGTGATAAAAAATGAAAAAAAATTATGGACATTTATACGACTCCACTTAAATGAAAAAAAAAAAAATTTGTGTCGGCCTGGGTTCGAACGAAACCTGACAGTTAAAAATGGTCGAGTTCGTTCGAACCTAACAGTTACCAAAAAGTTCAGGCCAAAATTAAGTGTATGGGTTTGAGTGAATGGGGGTTTGCTCGAACCCCTTATGGTTCGAGCGAACCCAATTCGCTCAAACCAGTGTTCATTCGAACCGTCCTGTTAGAGGTTTCTCCCAATTTTTTTCAGAGTTCTAAAGAATTTATGACTTCGGAGCTCTGGTTCAAAGCTCAAATAAAATAATCTTGATAACCCAAAATTAGTAGATGGTAGTACTTGGAGCAAGCTTTCCAATGAGTATAATTTTGTTATATTTTGAATTTATTATGTTATTGTTTTTTTAATTTTATGGAATATTGGTTTTTCACCGAACATGAACTTCTCTATTCAATGCATTGGAAAAATAGGAAACTAATTCAAAAAAACTCTGAAAAATATGTAAGCCCTAGGTATTGATGTCTTCTTTCTAACAAAAAAAATAAAATTGAATTTCGATATATATAGAACAAGTTATGTGTTCAAACTTAAACCTATGTCTGAATTATGACTAGTTGGACTTCAAAACTTTATAAAATGAAAAATATTGAACATATCACGAATCAAACTAATTTCAAGCCCTGGATATTGATGTTACAAACCAAAATTCGAAAGAATTGAGTTTTTATCATTTATAGAAAAAAAGTTATGCGTTTCGGGAGGCACATCACTCTTAAAAAATGTAGTTTGTTGTAAAAAACTACTTTTCGAAGGAGATGGAAAATTAAAAAAAAAAATCCTTCAAAAAAATTTGAAAAAAATGTATATAGAATCTACAAACAAAATTATACAAATCACTAATTTACATCATCTTCAAAATTTTAATAGTTTAAAAGTTATAGTTCTCGGAAGTTGAAGATTATTTTAAAAATGTTCATCTCAGTGTCAAAAGTGGCAAAAAAGTGGGAACCACTATTGTGAGTTCACCCTTGGCTTTGCATGGGTTGCATTGAAAGAGAAAATTTTGACTGGTAATAGATTCTGTAGGTTGGGTTTTCATGGTCCTTTTAGGTGTAGTATGCGCAAAATAGAGGCAGAAATTGTAAATCATTTATTGGTCAATTGTGAGTTCTCTCAACATTGTTGGAAGACACTGCACTGAAATTAAATTGGGCTTGCCATTTACATTAAAATTAATTGAGCTTTTTTAGAGTTGGAATGTGGAATCAAATAAATCATCTTACCTCAAATATATGGTTTATTGCTCCTTCAATCATGATCTGGGAGTTATGGAAGGAAAGGAAAGACATATATTTCAATCAAAAGAGGAGTCATGAGAGCGAGTTTGGACTAGAATTGAACATGCAATTTCAGAAACAGTGAATGTGATCACAACAAATCACAATTATCAAAAGTATCCTTTCAGCATGGCGAACATGATACTGTAAGCAAGATGGCCTTTATTAAAATTTAGGCTTCTTAATTGGTTTGGTAGGATAAATACTACAATGGACCCAAAGCAAAGGGTGGTGTAAAAAAAACCAAAGAAGGGGTGGATAAAGATTAATTTTGATGGGGCTTCAAGAGGGAACCCAAGGGTTTCAAGTGCAAGTTGCATTGTGAGGAATGATGAATGTATGGTCTTGGCCAGGAGGGTGCAACGACTTTTAGATGGAACAAATAATGAAGCAAAGGTGAGAGCAACTTTATTGGCCATCCTTCTAGCAAATAAACTTTTTGTCACAAAATTACACTTGGAAGGAGACTCAAAAATCATCACCAATGTCATTGCGAAAGGGGTCTCACAATATTGGAAAATCAATAAAATTGTTCACATCATTGTTGATTTTTTTTAAAAAATCAAGATTTTATAATTTCAAATGTACGTAGAGAGGGAAACTCTGAAGCTAATGTGTTGTCCAACATGGGTTGAGATTTGGAAATACAAGTTGTAAAGTGGTGGGAGGGAGTTGGAGCACATGTGGAAGTACCCATTTGAAGTTTTCAAGTCTTTTTAATGCAGAGGCATGTGGGAGAGCATGATTTCAAATTGCTCCTAGGATGAAATCGAGCTAGTTTTTATTTGCGCTATTAATGGGCAAGGTTTTTGTACGCCACCATTTTTTGCATTCAAATCCATGTGGTGCTTGGACATAGGATGTGAGGAAGGTGACACAGGTGAAAGCAATTCATGATTTTGTGATGGCCCAAGGTGGGTGTCCTCGGAATGGGGATGCATTAATTAGAAACTTTTGATGGGATGGCAAGAGACATGACCTTTTTAAACTGAGGAGGAGTGTGATTTAGCATTCATTAGTAAAGTTTGGAGAAAATAATCTAGAGAGTGACAAAAGGCATTAGGTAGTATCCACAAGAGGCACTCATGGAAGTGAACTTGTTACTTCACTCAATAAAACAGTAGTTGGCATTTTTTTGGAAAGGTCTCTGAAAAGAGACTTGGGAGAATTTTCAAATTTTATGATGCCCTATTTCTGTAAATTGTAAAAACTTTGTTGAGCGAAGAGTATTTGGTCTTTGAGTTCCCCTACCCCATTAATATAGGCATAATCTCAATGATGGTGACATGGGGTCTAACGTTCAAAACAAAAGAAGAGGTGGTTTGGGTGGCCAAAGCTTGTGTCCCAGACCGTTCTTTGTACGGGTTAACCTCTTTGATGGAAAGGGCTATTGCGGATCATGGGCATGTTTGGTTAAAGGATAATGATGAATGAGAGTGAAGTGGAGTTCAGGGCACTCGTGTCATGGTGGGATGGAGGAAACAAAGAGGCAAGGAATGAGGAAGCTCATTTGGGTTGGTAAAATCTAAAATATCAGCTCCAAGAGAAGGGGGTGGAGCTGACAGAAGCAAGGGAGGTGAAGAAGAAGGACAAGGCAAAGAAAATGAAATTCTCCCCAGAGGACTATTGGATTAACAAACGTAACACGAAAAATGAAGTTGTAAATGTTGGAATGGCTTTGTTTTTTGTAATGTGTAATTGTTAATGTTAATATTCTAGTTGTAGTAGTTGAGACACTTACATGCTATTTTTTGGGAAGGGTTAGTATTTCCCTAGGCTAGAAAGTAGTGGCATATCAGATGGGTAGATAGTTTTTTCAATTCTCATGGATAGATTACTAGGGTTAATCCCCATTTTGATATTTACAGTATGTAGATTGTTACTTACTTATTAATACAAATATATACTATTATTGGTAAAAAAAATAAAAATAAAATCTAAACTAATATTAAATTAATGAAGCTAGCTATAAGAGAACTGCACTACCTCGAGTGGCCATTGCTTGAGGGTTGCAAAATTTAATCACATAGTAGTCCTAACTTATTATGTCATCAATAGTTCATTTTGTTCCTCCTTAACTATACATAACCAATAGTAATAACTTCTCTATTGAACTAGAAAAATTACTAGAATCCACTTGTATCTCTATTCAATTGATGCTCCAAACTATGACAAGGTTGAACTTCATACAAAGTCCTCAAAGAGTGGGATAATTACAATTTAGAAATGCTATGAATACTTGTCAATCCTCCCTAACACTAAGGATGACGTATTCTACTATGAAACTAAAAATAACAACTAACTTAGTAGGAGTGTCAATCTCTTTCAAACTCATTCAATAAACAAACAAAAAGGCAAGAGCATGCCAGAATCCATATGCATGCCTTGAATTAAGCATAACTTCATTATCTTGCAAACTCTTTCATATCCTTTACACATTTATTATTCAAAGAGAAAATAAACATATGTCCTTGAGAACTATGTTTTGGTTGGCATATACATGGCTTCTTCCACATGGGTCCTAAGGGCACATTCTTCTCTTGTTGTAGGTCAATAGGCAATCCTTAAGCTACAAGTTTTTATCTCAAGACAAGAATTCATTTGCATTAGCATAATTTACTTTATGATATTATACTAGCTATAAACACCCACAAGATATATTCATTCAAGTCATATACCATATATCATCTATTAAGTTAAATCGTGGTTTAGGATGAAGTCTAAAAAAATATAATGTTAGAGTAAACTAATTATTTACTCATTATGCTTAAGTAGTTGTCATAATTTGATCTCTTAAGTGCATGGGTATTTGTACATGGGTAGTTGGATGATACCTACTCCCTACCTACCCTTACACCTCATTGGTGCTCTCACATCATTGCTTTTGCCTTTATAAGGAGAGCTCATTGTACATTCATACCATCTCAATACAATCATCATTTTTCTAGTGATATATATTTTGTCTCTCATGGACATTTATAGTTGTTTGTAAGTATTGGGAGGTTGATCACTCCAACATGGTATCAGAGCTGACATCCCGTGACTCCTTTCACTCTTGAGAATTTTCATCAATAGAATTTTTGAGGTCAATTTTTAGGAAAGTTTTTGTTTTCAATTGACATTTTCTTTACATTGAATTAATTGCAAATTTTAGTTCTTTTCTTGGTGATTATTTAACGATTAATTTTCCATTATCGTTTCAATTTTTTTTAATTTTTCTCTATGATTTCATTCATTCGAGAGGTTGCGGGTTTCCCTTTTGATAAGGGTTATAAGTGATGGGCCTATGATGTAGTGTGATTGGAAGGTAGTAACATTAATGTTTCATTGGGACCATGGTGTAGTGTTCTCATTAGCACTTGGAACTGCGAACCCATCGTTTCTCCCCACCCTGCCATTATTTTGCTAAAATCGGGTTTTATCTCTTTTTTGGAAGTTATTTTTTTATGGAACTATCTATGTAATATTTTGAAGAATTATTATTATGGGTTTTTCTTTTATCATGGAGAAAGAGAATTATAAGGAATTAAAATATTTTACAATCAGGACCATCTGAGTGAGCTCCAATTATTATCATATTTTTACAATGATATTCCCATTCCTAGCATATCTTGTGAAATCGGTATTTGGAAAGGCTATAGGGCTAATGTCTTTAGATTTATTTTTGAAAATGTCGATTATGACACTTTAGACTCACTTATTCATTTTGAGTGCCCATGTTCTCTTTGGAATCACATTTGAGAGGTATATGGTAATCATGATATTCTACCATCTCTTGATGATCCTATTTTTTATTTTGAGGTGCCTCTTCCTTCTTCAAAGCCAATAACCCATGTTTGTGATCCTTTAGGGTTTTTGGAAACTTCATATGAGGTTACAAATGATTTAAAGGTTCTTGATTCTTCGTCAAAGTTATTTGATTCACCTTCACTAGAGACTTCTATCATTCCTGAGTAGCAGGTATCTATTTGTCTTCCTTATTGGGATTCTTATTTGATAGACATTGGTTCATTGTTTATGAAGTCTCACATTTCAAATCTGGAGGACATATTTGAGGGTTTATCTCTACTATTAGATGATAGTTATGGTTCAACTATTGTCACATCTTATTTGTCTTTGGAGCTTGTTCAATATTAGCTTCCATTGGTTCTTTATTTTTCACCTTCTCTTGTGATTGGACATGTACCTAATTGGGGCGTTTCGTCATCTTCCAAGGTCTGGGCAACACATGAACAAATTTCAGAAAAAACATCATCCTACATTTGGCTTCCACTTTCTAATTCATATCAAGAATTGGAAGCAATCCTACATTTGTACTTGGATTATCTTCTTCTTAAGGGGATAAATATTGTTTGTAGGCATTGGACTATGTTTTGTCTTCAATCATTCAACATCTTTGTAGGACATTATTCATTATGAGGGGGGCATGTAGTCTCCTTATTTCCTTCCTATGGTGGGTATACTTGATTATATATACATGATGTATGCATTCCTTTGGGGGTGTGATTGAGTCCTCCATCCATCCATGCATCTTGTTCATAGTGCATAATAATTATTCTCCCTAAGTTACACTTAAGGGATGTGATAGAGTAAACTAATTATTTACTCATTATGCTCAAGTTTCACTTAGGTATTAATTGTCATAATTTGATATTTCCTAAGTGCATAGGTATTTGTTCTTGGGTAGTTGGATGTTACCTACTCCCTACCTACCCTCAGACCTCATTGGTGCTCTCACATCGTTTCTCTTGCCTTTATAAGGAGATCTATTGTCCATTCATACCATCTCAATACAATCATCATTTATTTGGTGAATATATTTTCTCTCTCGTGAAGGTTTATAGATGTTTGCAAGTCTTGGGAGGTTGATCACTTCAATAGAAAAGTCTTATGAAAGCCTAAATAAACAAGGTAAAATAATGTCATTTGTAAAGCCCATCACTCCCCTCGTCTACATCTTTTATTGTCACCAAGAAAACTAGGGCCTAAGATTAAACTACAACACATCAAGTCTAAAGTCTATTTATTTACTGACACCTATACCCCATGTCATATAAAAACCTTTTTGTCATGTGATCTTCTCCCATCATTCTCTTTCTTTTACCATATCCACCAACTTCTGCTATAATTCGTTGTCTTGCATTGAACATTTTTCCCATCCATTTTTTGTTTATTAATAATGTCAACCTATTCATTTACAATATTTTATGGCTCAATTGATTCTGCTATGATTTATAGAGGATGCGCCTTTTCCTTTTCTTGGTATGCTTGAAACAACTCTCCCCTTTCTTGTTCATTCCTGAGGAATTATGTAAGGGCCTTAAGCTAAACATGTCCCACATATATTAAGGGGTTCTAGTTGGAATTACAAGGGACAACTAGGTTGTGAAGGTAAAATTCACACATTTGGTCCTACATTTTTGGTGTGGCTTTGGAATAAGAAATTAAAAATTATTTAGGTGTAATTATGGAAATAGGAAAATCACAAATAAGTTGACTAATTTGAAAACATAGAAACTTTTCTTGTAAATATAGGACATATACTCAACTTGGCGGCCTACAAATCCTTAGCTAGTTTGCTAGATCAACCATCTTTTCTAGACCGACTGTTAACTTTTTCACCTCCGAGTTCCTTTCTTCCAACTTCGTCGAGTCATATTTGGTCTTGATTGCTTCATTTTTTCCTATTTTTTTTATATGAATCAAATTTTAAAATGTGCATGACATAAAGGAAGTCCAAGGGTTAATGTTGTAAGTGCTAGGGGTGTTACAGGTTCATTTGTTTCCTTAGCAAGAGATGGCTCATTTTTTCATAGTTGTACTATAGCTAGGTTTGCTAGCTTTAATAGCCATACTCCTTCTTATTGATGGAGTGTCAATTGTGTTTTTAGATCCATAACTTTCCCTCTCAATCTAATTCATGTTTCCTTGTAGCCCTTCAACTACTCTTCCAACTCCTTAATTTTCTCAAGAGATGCTTGCATCTCACTATCCCTTTCTTCTCCCTTTGAGAATATTCTCAGATCTAATAAAAATGAAAGTCCAACATCTATCCCAACATCATCATTATTAGATACTATAGGAAATATTATCTCCTCCTATCTTGACCTTAGTATGTCCTTAGTAATTTTCTTGTCTATGTAAGGGTCATCATTGCTAGAGCATTTTAACTAGAGCTTTATTTTTTCATTTAGAGTTATTTTTTTCTATCTGAAGTCATGCTTTTTCTAGCTTAAGTTCACTTGGTCATACTTTAGTTTATATTTATTTAGCTCCTTCATAATTTACTTTGATTCTCCTAATACAACTTAGGGCATCTTTTTGCTTTCTATAAAGAATGCCTTGATGCTTTGTAGTCTTAATTCTATAGTCTCTGCTTTTGAAGAATATGGCATATTTTTCTTGCTACTCTCATTTGTGGAAGGTGTTCTAGTTTATTGCTTGATCTTACATGCTTGTGTTAAAAAATTCAACATGGTATTAGAGCACGGATTCAACAAACCCCTTCTTAAGCTTTGAGGGTTTCTTTTCTTAGAAGCGTTGCAGGGTCACCGAGCTTGATTTCGTCTATGGGTTTGGAAGTGGGCAATTTTTATAAGCTTTTGGATCAAAATGAATGTAAAAAATAATTTATTCTAAAAAAAAATTATTTTTGAAAAGTTTCTATTTTTGGAAAGTTTCTATTTTAAAAAACTTTCTATTTTTTGAAACATTCTATTTTAGGAAACTGTCTATTTTCAAAAAAAAATATTTTCAAAAAGTTTCTAGTTTCATATTATAGACGGGGAAAAAGGGCGTTGATCAGTTCTAAACCCAAAACACACATACAACTTATCTAAGCTAATCACCAAGCTAAAATTGCATGCTAACTTTCCTAATCCTACCAACAAAATTACTGAAATGAAACACAAAATAAATGCAAACCATCCACCGTCCTCCTTGAGTTAAACTTTGATGATCTTCCTTTCATCTCTAATGATGACATGTCGCTCTCGTTATACCATGTACATGAAACAAATGAAAGAAAATGGATGATGTTTGATATTTACTGGGAATACATGATTATAATGACTGTTGATTGCTAACTGCTAATGGTTAATTGGACAAAGTAACATTATTTAAGCTAGGTGATTACTCAAAAATATGATAAAATAAAAATTAGATGCTTAAACAAACTGACAAAATAAAAAAGCATGAAAGTTAGATAAAATGATTGAAAGAGGAGCAACAATTTATGGAAAAGTAAAGACTTGATGGGCGGGTAGGATCAAAAAGATTTTTGATCAAGTGGACAAACTAGATTGAACGCACGACAAAGATTCCATTCAAGGAAGGATGAAGGATATGAAGGAAAAAGTGATGAAAAAGAAAAAATTGGATTTTTGGGGATGCATACCTCATTTTAGAATCTAAAATTGAGAAATAATGAGATATTTCCAAAAATCAAAACTTTTGAAAATCAAAGAGGAATCTCGAGACAATGTTACCATTTTCAAAAATTAGGAGGATATTTTCAATTAAAATTTGAAAAACACAGATATTATCCTCATATGAGAAGATTATTAGGAAATTAGATAAATAAAGATATTTACTTAATTTCAGAGACATAATTAGATAATTGAATAATTTAAATAAATTATTCAACTACAGGTTATAAATGAACCTTAAATTAATTAATTAAAATTATTTAACTAAAGGGGATAATAAAAACTAATTAAATAAAGTAATATTATTTAATTAATATTAAAAGGGGAGGAGGGGGTCTAATGAAATATTATAGAAGAATAATTAGTAAAAAGGGGAGTTTAATTAATTTAAAAAAATATTAAACCTAAGAGGTTAAGTTAGTCAAGCTAATGTCTGAAGACCTTATAGGGGACAAATTAAGTTAATTTGGGTCAAAATAGGTGAAATTGGAAAGAATGGGAAGGTTTGGATAGGAAATGAGAAGATTCAAATGAAGATAAAAAATTAGGATAAACCCGACGAAATCGAGCAATAATGGGTAAACCAGGTCAAAGCAGGTCAACAGGTAGAGAATGGATGAATGTGATGCCATGGAATAAAGAAGAGGTCAAAATGCAACCTCAACATAGGGTTATATAGGAAAGGGCATCCAACGAAACTGAAAATGGGAAGTGGGAAATGATAAAACCTTAAAAAGTAGACAATAAACCCTAAAATCACAATAGAGATTTTGGTTGAAAACTGACATCACCAAAATGAGAGGGGAACAATCCAACACAAGGGGGCTAAAGGAGAGTTCAAAATTCAATCTCAGCACTTCAAGTGGGAAGAGAAGGGAACAATATGGAAAGGAAATGGAGTAGGCAAAACAGGAGGACTGAATTAGGAGCAAAAAACCCTAATTGGGACGCAATTAGGAAAAGCGTCACTGTAAAAGTGACAAGGGAAAGATTTGATGCTAGAGGGATAAAGCTAAGGGTTAAATGCAACCTCTGACTTGAAATGGAAAGACAAAAAAATGGTCTAGATAGGAAATGGAAAAGGGGAAATGGGGCAAGATCGCGCTAATAATGAAGATCATACACATGATTAGGTTAAAAATAGAGAACATACGTGATGCAGATTTTTAGTGTCTACACATAAATTTTCTATTGTTCAGAAATTTTCCATTCTTGGAAATCATTCAAGCCTTCCAATCCCTAATTGACATGCATTTATTTTTTTGGCCATAACTTGGTCAAATGAGATCAAAATTGCAAAAACAAGATACCATAGGAAAGATAGTTCTAGCACCAATCCAAATTTGTAGGTGGTTTTGTCACATTCTTCTCAAAAAATTTGTACCAAGTCTACAAAGTTATAAGTTCAATTTCACACTTATGGGGCCATATCTTGCACATTTAGACTCCATTTTTTGAAAATTAGATATCATTGGTGTAACGTCATAAATTGTACACGCTTGATTAGGGTTGTCCAGGTTCACGTTTAAGTTAGAACCTGCCTTAGTGTGTTGCACTGCATTTTGCATTTTCAAGGTTCCTTTAAGCATTTAATTATTAATTTAATTAAATCAATTCTAAGGTCCTCTCTCACTAATTCACATATAATAAAACTTCCCTAAGTGTGCCCCTTTTTATTGCATTTTAATTAATCCTGATAAAGTCCTGATTTTGAGCTTCAAAGCACACTTTCTCACATCTAAACACCTTAGATTGATGCACCGAGCTACATTTGACTTTGTAATCATGATATTTTTCTTCCCTAGAAATTTAGAAAAAAGTCAGCTGAACTGTAGAAACTATTGCTACGGTCCCGACTTTTTCTCCTTGAATTTTGGGCGCTTAATTTGGTGGTATTATAATGTTAAAATCCCACTTTGTGTGAAATTTTATCAATTATAGGTTGATCTATGATCAAAATTAAAGTTAGGATTTCAAATGTATAACCTTTTCTTTCCTCATTTGAAGGATCCAACTCTCTACCAATTGAAGGAGCCTCTTTATGAAGTGAAAATGTAGGTTTTATGTGGAGTCTACAATCAAAAAATTCATCATTCATCAAGTATTCATCGACCTTTTTCATCAACTATGGAAGCTTGGGAGATATTGAAGAATAATAAGAAGATCATCAACTGTTGATTGGCTTGTACCTCTCCCTTAGGCTTTGGTATGGTTTCATATTATTTTCATATCTCTATGTGAGTTTTTAGATCTATCTATCATTCATTTTCAGATTTTCAATATTGCTTTAGATCCATATTGCATTTGTGATTTGAAGCATTTACATTGTGTTCATTTAGGGTTTTTACACCAAACATAGGGTAGAACTCTAGTTTTGCATTCTATCTCATTGGGATCTTACAAACACGTGAGATTCTAGGGAACACACACTTTTCAATACTTTACTGCCTATTTGTGGAGGTGGAAATCACCAAAACAAGGGGTTTGACTAAGGAAAACCCCTATATAGCCACCCACACACCATTGTTTAGATTACAAGTGCAAGTATAGGTTTCTTTTGGAGCTTGAAGTCTCAATCAGCAGATGTAAATCCAAATCTAGAATCAAGACCCAGTTGTCTGGGAGTGGAGCACTTAGTGCCCTAGTCTTCCTTAGTTGTGTGCAAAATTTGGTAGTTCAGGTGCAGAGGACTTCAAGTTGTTAGAAGCAACTAAGAGGGAAGACTGAGAGGGGGGTGGCGAATCAGTCTTCACCAGAACATAAAACTTAATCACAAAACACAAATTTGATAAACCATAGTAATAAGGCAAATGGGAAAATTAATAGCACAACACACAACACCAAGATTTTGACGTGAAAAACATGATTAAGGAGAAAACCACGGTGGGAACCTACCCACAGTAAGATGATACTCTGTAGTAGTATGTGAAAATATTACAATGGGGAATGCACATGCATTCAGGCACACTGCCTAGAGCTCACTACTCAAATATAATTGCTTGGAAGGCTACAACCCTCAGGGAAGTCTCACTAACTTACAATATGATTCAGACTACAATCTAGAAGAAATGAACTGAAAGAATAACATCTCCAAATGCCTGATTACAGTCTTGGTTAAGCATAATTGTCTGCCCTGGAACACCAATCTCACCACAAACCCAACACCAAAGGGTAAATCACTTGTTCACACACAAACCTCTCTTTGATAATGCAGACACAACATCGACACCTAAATTACATGACTATATCACCTATATATACAATTCATCAACCTTGACAATAAGGTCAACTAAACCCTCAATTACAAAATTACATCACATGATACAAAGATCAACTACTAGACCAATATAAAGGTTTACATTACATAACATGATCCTAATTCAAATTCCCAAACACACAACTCCACCGATAATCACACCAAGATCAATTGCAACACGCTACACCACCAAAAATACCGCATAACATGTAAATCATCACCGGTTGATAGAAACCACCAAAAACACACACAACGATCAATGCAGATCGCCAAAACAAATATAACATGACTAAGAAACACCATCAATCACATTAGAATAGTCTGAAACAATTGCACTAACACCAGTTTTCAAATCTTCATTGGTCAACATCTGAAAGCTCAAGAACATAACCAATCAACAACTCTCACAAAGAAAGATAACTTGTGGAGCACCAAATCATGATCCATATTAAGTAAAGATACACAAGACCATCCAAAAAAAATCCCAAAATATTAGCACAACATCTAATCACACCGGAATATACCAGAGGATATACCGAACTCTAGAAAATAGTGATCAACAAACCAACACTACAAACCGGATCAGAAAATCTCCCCAATCTGCAATTACCGTAGTAAATAATAGGAATATGTTGACATCAATAAAAAAAACACATCCTAGCAATAATAATGACCAACAATATCCAACACAAGTTGTTGAATCCCAATTTTTGTCTTAGTTCAGTAACAGGGACTAGAGCTCCCAACATCCTAGTCCTGCTCAATCAAACTCAAATTCCAATGATAGGTGCACATCAAAAATTTCTTTCCAACCTTATACTTTGTATCTGAGTTTCAATTCTACATCTGTCTTTTATTTATTGTTATCTTAGTTGTTCTCATACTTTCACTAGCTTATTTTGATTGTATCCTACATTTGACTCATTTCCTTTTCATATCAACAAAGGAATAGAGACCCTAAAAGTATTCCTTGACTCTCTTTCATCAGAGTAAGTCATAATGAATCACTTCCTTAGGCTCTTTTGTATTCCTATGTGTGAATGAGAGTGGGATTAGGTCTTAGTTTACCCGATAGCATTTTTATCCTACACAATTGGAAGGTTCAGTGGTCTATCCAAATTTTCTACTATTATTTCTAGATTAACCCTCAATATTTTTTAATCATCCTTTTGTGTTTTCACTTTATGGATAATTACTTGGTCATTTTGTCTCCTAAAAACTTTCTATTTTCATAAGATAACTTCCCTCGGCCTATTCTACATGTATTTCCAACACTTTGCCCTATTTGGGCATTTTGACCACCCTTTTCATGTACTTCTTGTTTTGTAGACACAATGTGATAAAGTGCCACTCTTATGTATGGTTTTTTGGGGATGTTGCACAATTTATTATGCCTTATTTTGTACAAGCTTTATATTATAAATTGCCATGGGGGGTTGTGTAGTGCCTTTTATTTTGCCATCACACCTTTGTCTAGTGAGGGTTCCTCCATGACGACATTGAATCCTAGAGATTCTTGTCCCATATGTGTGTGCATTGGATGCATACCCTTTTCCAATTGCAAGTACTTTCTCGTGTACATTTAGATTCTCCTTCATGCATTACTTGGTGATGCAATTTCAGTGGACTTGTCATCTCTCTCCATCATCAATATTATTGGGGGTTTCTACCCTTGGTGCTAATGCTTCCTTGGTTTTTCTTTGGAGCGATCTACATATTCAATATTTGTTCCTATGTATTAGTAAAAAATAGTGGTTGTATTTCAGTAAGATGGAGCTTTTACTATAGAGACACTTGCATTTTAGTTTTGTGGAGGCAACTTATTATCTGTTGATTATTGTTGTTTCGATTATTCGCACCTATATTTTCAACTAGCACTTTACTCTTGAATGGTTGAGTAGTGTCATTTGGATCATTCATGTAGATTCATGTGTCATTTGCATCTTCGATTGCTAAAGTCTTTGCTTTTGTTTTCCATTTGATTATTCGAGTAGTATCATTGGGGGAACTCATGCAGATTCTTCTCTTCTTGATCTTAATTGTATCGTCTTGGTTTTAGAGGAGGTTCTTCATTCAACAATATAAATTTTTTCATTCAATAGTTGTCTACATCTTCTTTGTGCTTTGAGGATGTTATTCATGTTCCTATGCTTTTTTAGGACATTTTCTTGGAGGCTTCATAGTCCTTCATTCTTTTTTTCTCTCTTTTGGAGAGGAGTTTTCCCCCACTAGGTTTTTCTCCTTTTCTTTGTTTTTGAGAGATTTCATTGCATTGTTTTGTACATGGGTGCCTCGTTAGGACTCATTTTATTAGGACACATTCTTGCATTTCACGCATTTAAAGGTTGTTTACGTCTCCCTATGTTTCACTTAAGGGGGGAATTAGAGAATTTTAGCTAGAGCTTTGCTTTTTCATCTAGAGTTATGTTTTTATATCTAGAGTCATTATTTTTATAGATTAATTTCACTTGGTGATAATCAAGTTTAGCTTTATTTAGCTCCTCCATGCTTTACTTTAGTTCCCCTAATTATGCTTAGGATATTTTTGCTTTCTATTAAGCATTTTTCTATGCATTTTAATCTTAATTCTAAAATCTTTGCTTTTGAAGAATATGTCATATATTTCTTACTACTCTCCTTTGTGGAAGGTGTTCTAGTTTGTTGTTTGATCTTCCTAGCTTGTGTTGCAAAATTCAATAATCATCATCTATTTCATGCTATGATCTAGATTGCATAAGAACCCTTTGTGTATTCTCACCTATGGTTTCCTCTTTTTGCATTTTCTCACCCTTTGTTTCATTTATCTAATTTTTGAATATATATTCTCTTGCAAAACTAGTATCAACATTGAAAACATCATCCTCTTTCTAAGGCTTTTGCTCTCCTACAATCCATTTTTCTTTGGCACAATATGAACGCTTCTTTGGCTACTTCTACACTTTGATATTTTTCTTTTTATGTTTGTGCCACTGAGTTTTCTTTTCAATCTTTTGTTTTTCCTATTTTTCTTTATCATTTTGTCCTTTAGGTTTTGTCTAGGTGTTTGTTTCCTAGACTCATTCTCATATTTTTGCTTCTTGGATTCCTCCCTAAGCCTACATTTCTTAGAGTTATCTTCAATTTTGGGTATCTTCTACTTCTTTTTAACTACAAAGAATGAAGAAGGTTCCCTTATCGTTTGGTTTTTTTGTGGAGATGGAGGAATAGGGCTTCTATGCAAAGATGTTGTGGGAATTTTCTCAAATGTTGTGGGTGAACCTTGTTGCAAGTACTCACTTCTACCTTCCTATTGTAATACTTCCCTCCTAAGCTCACAAGGGCTAGGGAAGGGTGATGTAGGAGGTGGTAGATTATCCCCAATAGTTTCAAGCACATTTCCTTTAGGGGTTTCAATTTATTCTACCTCCCTACTTTGTTCAATGTTTCCCTCTACCATGTCATTCTCTTCTTCGGTCCTATCATTTTCAAATGTTTATTAGCTAGAGTGTGTTGTAATAGTATGTTATGAATATAATCCCAACCCTTGAATTCTTCCCATGTAACATTTGGAAATTGAGAAAATATACTTTTTTTTACCAATAAAACAACTAGATAGTGGAGTGACAAGTATGAATATGTCCTTTTCCTTCTAAACTCTATGGAGATCCTAGTGAACATATTGTGAAATAGTTTGGAACATTGACCAACCTATTGTGTTGTAGATGACTTTAATTTTAAATGGATAGTGTAAAGAAGGGAGTGCCTCTGATTACAAGTAAAATGCCTAATAACATGGTTCGCTAGTTCTCTTCATAATGGTGGCAAGAAGAGGTGCTTGGTCGCTTGGGATGAGGAGTCAAAGCTATTTCTTGGTCTAATGAACTCTACCCTAGTCGATACTCCACATTAAGAGGTAGGATATTCTTCTCTTGTTTATGAAAGACCATATACTTATGTAATTTCTAATGCATATGCTTCCACTCTTGACCCTTTAATCACCAATTCATTATTCCTAAAATTTTCTGTAAATTGCTTAGTCATGTGGTCATTATACTTCGTTAGCCTTAAATAATAATGAATCCAACCAGACCTTTCAAAGAATGGTAAACACCATGCATCCAATAATAATAGAGTGTGGTCAATGGGCTCTTTCCTTATAATTATGCCACCCATTTTCACTTCTTGAACTCTTTCTTCTACAACTGCAATTAAATTGTCCCAAAAATTACTTTCTCGCTTCACTCTTTGCATTGTTCTTTCTTCTCTACTATTGTACTTTACTTCAACTCTTTAGAAATCACTAATAGCTCACAATTCCCAATTTCATTTTTGCTTTATTACCTTCAATAAAAAAATGAAATGACTAATATTTATGCTTTTTTCACTCATGCAAGATTAGCATTACAACTTAAAATAAGTTCTTTTGAATTTTATTGAATAATCATATTTTGGCAATGTAGCAGACATTAATTCATAATGACTATTTCCCTCAACTAAAAGTGTAATTTTTCCTCAAATTAATTGAAGTGTGTTAGGGAGTATAGATTATAATTTTTTGAGATACTAAGATGATATATGACATAATAATAAATAAAAAGCATGTGAAGTTCATATGCGAGAATAATATCAATCACATAAGAAATCGTAAAATACAATGAGTACATGTTGAGAAGATTGAAGTGGATACACGACACAAAGATATCTTGAAAAAAAAAAGAGTATATGACACTTGGAGTAATGATTGATTGATTGATGTGATGGTGGTCATGCATTGGAGTTGTGTGTCAAGTTTATGTTAATGGCATGCAACAAAAAAATGAAATTGGCAATGAAACCATTGCTGCATGCTTGAGATTGTAAATGTAACATGATTTTGCATTGATATATGAAATAGATATGTGTGAAGCCCCATTTCCTTTTCTTGCATGCAACTTTATAAAACCAATGACTGCATGGAAAGGAGAAGTAGTTGCATGTGCACAAAGTTAGGTCCCAACTATTGTATGATGCTAGAGGTCCCAACTATTGTGTAATATTGTGTGCTCCTCAATGCTACTAAAAAATAAAAGTGGATGGCTATTTGTGTAGTGTGTGCATGTGATAGCATGAAATAATTATTGTATGTTGGCATTATGTGAACCAGTATGAGGACATGATGACATTGTATGTTGTCATTGATGTCAATATGCTAAAGAGGAGAGAACCAGTATAACACTGTGAACCGCCATTTGTGCCAAAGTGAAGCGGTGTGTTTGTTTAAGGTGAACTGGCATGTGGTTATGGGAACCGACACATGGAAGCTTTGACTATCGGTTGGTAGTCTCAATTTCAGGGTTTTCAGTTGAAGTGCCTCAAGCCTGTGTGACTCAATCGGTGACTTTGTGTGATGAGTTAGCATTGTAACGAAGAACAGATCATGTTGCCATGTCAGCCTTGTGTGCGTGAAGGATCTTGCATGAAGGAGATTGTTCCTATCTACCTTGGAAATGTACGAAATTTGTAAACGGTGATAACGTGTGATGGGTTATCAGCGGCCATGAAATCGATGGAAAACGAACGATGGAGAACTTCTTGAGATTGGTTCAAGACTGTTGCATTTAATGCAATGTGCTCAACGGTCAAGATTGAACCGTTTGAATTGCTTAACCTAACAAGTTTAGGGTTTAGGGTTTATGCTACCGACCTATCTGTTTCCTATAAGGTCGATGTTGTGTTTCTTTCTGAGGTTGTTGGCAAAAATTTTGTGTGTGTATCCAAGTGAAGGGATACGTGATTCTTGCCAGACCATAAGAGAGAAGTAATACCTACAGAGTGTAAGTGCAGAAGGTGAAGAGGAGCTAAAGCGGATCTGCATTGGCATTAAGTGTTGTTACCAGATCATTGTAATACCTGTTGATCTCTAACCACTTCAATAGTTGGGAAATCCCTAAATAGGGTAGCTTTAACTGGCTTGCTATAAATCCTTTAACAAGGTGACTCAAAATCATTGAGTTCTTGAAATCCTCTAACAAGGTAACCTTTAACAAGGTTTAACCCTTAACCGGGTATTCTAGCCATCCCTTAACTGGGTGATCCCTAACAGGATCGATTCCTAACATAACCTATTGTATTAGTTCTTAACCAGACAAGGCTCCTAATAGAGTGGACTTCTAAAGAGTTCAAAAATAGCTTGTGGGTATTCATCCCCACCGTGGTTTTTCCCAGTTGGGTTTCCATGTGAAAAACATGTGTTTCATGTGTGGTGTTATTGATGTGATGGTTTGAGTGATTTGTGTTTGAAGGTAAATCATGTTGATCTAGCTGTTTATATACATTTGATGATAGATTACCTATTCATGCACTAGGGCGAAATGGAAATGAAGTATTAGATTGTATGAAAAGATAAGTGTCAACCGGTTTATGCTTGTCTCAGTTATTTTGGGTTTTGCCGGTTGTACTTTGTTTAAGACTGGTGTTACTGTTTGTCTGCCAAAGCACAGTGTCTACTAACAAACTGGTTTAGGATTGTGTTTTTGTCTGTACTGATTCACCCCACCCTCTTAGTACCGGTTTGGTACTATCCCTTCATCATTGAGTTATCAATTGGTATCAGATTGTCCTCTAGGTCCTCTGTGTTATAAGCTTAATCGCTTGAGGTAAAGATCCTAGCCTAATGATGAAGAGGGAAGGTCCAAAGTTCAACAGAGAAAATTTCAGTACATGGAAAGATAGAATGAAGATACACATTAGAAGCATGGGTGCTCAACACTGGAGCTATGTTTAGAATGCTTATGTTGCTCCTACTGGTGCTCTCACTGATGATCAAAAGAGAGAGATGCAGGAGAATGGGCAAGTCATGGAAGCCCTAGTTAGTGGTTTATCTGACATTGAGTTTATTGATGTCCAAGATAAACTAAATCCCAAAGAAGTATGGGATACTCTTGAAAATATCTATGGCGGTGATGAGCATGTAAAACAAGCTAAGGAAGAAAGCCTTAGAGGGAAGTTTGAAGACATGAAGATGGTTGAAGGTGAGACCATTCAACAGTATGGAATAAGAATCAAAACTATTTTCGGAGATATCAAGAGTGTAGGTGGTAAAATGGAAGATTTCATTGTGGTAAGCAAAGTCCTAAGATCCTTATTACCGGTCTATGCAATAAGGGTTGCTACTATTCAGGAGTTGAGATCAATAGACAAGACTAAGGTATCCCTAGACTCCATCATTTCAAAGTTGACAGCCTATGAGCTAAATAGTTTTGATGGCAGTGTTCAAAAGACTGAATCAACTTTTAAAGCTTCTGCTGTACCATCTAGAAAAGGAAAAGAAGCTAGCACTAGTGGTGAAGCAAGACAGAGCAGAGAAATGGATGATGAGGAGATTCTGATGGCATTTGAAGCTCTTCTTGCTAGGAAACTTCTTAAAGGAACCAACAAATACAGAGGTAAGCTCCCTTTGAAATGCTTTTCTTGTAACCAGATAGGACATATTGTTGTAAACTATCCTAATGGTGACAACAAAGACAAACTGGAAAGGTTCAAGAAATTCAAAGGAGGAAATCGGAGAAACTGTTTTGTGGCAGTTGATGAAGGTGTCACAGATGAGGAATCAGAAGATGAAGAGAATTAAGATATTGTGTTTGTTGTTGTCAAGGAAGATGTATTAGACAAGAAGGCTCTTGTCTCCCGCTTTGATAATTCCAATGAGTGGATTATTGACAGTGGTTGTTCTCACCATATGACTGGTGACCGGAGCAAGTTTCTATCCTTGGAAGAGTATGATGGTGGTGTGGTTCACTTTGGTAATGATGCACCATGTATGGTCAAAGGCAGAGGGTCCATCTCTCTGAATGGAAAGAGTAGTGTTGACAATGTATATTGGGTTGATGGTCTTAGACACAACCTTCTGAGTGTTGCCCAACTAAATGATAGTGGTCTCACTCTGGAATTCAAGAATGGAGTTTGCAGAATCAAAGGAAAGAGTGGTGAATTGGTGGCCACCGATATACAGACCAAAGGTAATCTATTTCAGCTGAATGCAAATATAAGTACATGTCTTATGGCTAAATTTGATGATAGCTAGATATGGCATAGGAGACTCTGTCATGTAAACTTTGATAACATTGTGAAGGCCAGTAAGATCAAGGCAGTTAGAGGGTTGTCGGTGCTAAGAAAACTGAAAAATACCTTGTGCAGAGAGTGTCAATTGGGGAAAATGTCTTCCTCAACCTTTAAAGGTAAACCTTTCACTGCTGACAATTTGCTTGATCTTGTGCATACTGATTTGTGTGGTCCTATGAAAACTAGGAGTGTGCAAGGTGATAGGTACTTCATGATTCTCACTGATGACTACTCAAGAATGATGTGGGTCACATTCTTGAAAGATAAGTCTGAAGCTTTTGTAATGTTCAAAGCTTTCAGAGCATTAGTGGAGAAGGAAAACGACAAAAGGATCAAGTGCCTAAGAACTGATCAAGGAGGGGAATTCACTTCCGGTGAATTCAACAAGTACTATGAAGAACATGGCATCAAGAGGCAACTGTCTACCCTCGGACTCCACAACAAAATGACCTAGCAGAGAGGAATAACCAGACTGTGATTGAAGCAACTAGAACTATGTTGATTCAAGGAAAAGTTGCTCACACCTCTTGGAGAGAAGCGGTGAGCACTGCAGTCTACACAATGAACCAGGTACTCATCAAGAAAGGTAAGGATAAAACTCCTTATGATTATTGGACCGGTAAGACACTTGTGGTTAGCTACTTTAGAGTGTTTGGTAGCAAATGTTACATCAAGAGGAGCGAACACTAGAGAAAATTTGATGCGAAATGTGATGAGGGAATATTCCTAGGGTATTCCACCAAGAGAAAAGCTCTCAAGTGTTTCAATAATAGGAATCAAAGAATTATGGAAAGCATCAATGTGAGAGTTGATGAAGCCTTTGAGAAAACTGAGGAAACTGACAGTGAGCAAGTGGTAAATAAACCGATAGTAACCTTTTGGGAACCGGTTGTCAGTCAACCAAGTACCACTAATAGTGTTCCTACATTGGTAAATGTAGATGCTGATACTGATGGAGATGAGGATGAAGAAGAAAAGCAAGAGGAATCTATTAAGACCATTCCTCGGTATGTCAAGATGAATCATGATCCTAAGCATATCATAGGAGACAAGGATGCAGGAATTCTTACAAGAAGAAAGGTCAGAGAAAAATCATGTATTATCTCTGAATTTGAGTCTAAATCATTCAAAGAGGCACATAAAGATGAAGACTAGATCAAGGCAATGGAAGAGGAACTTGACTAGATAGAGAAAAATGGTACATGGTCTTTGGTACCCAGACCGGAGCATAAAAATGTCATTGGCACCAAATAGGTTTTCAAAAATAAGCTGAATGAGGATGGCACAATGATTAGAAACAAAGCCAGACTGGTGTATAAAGGATATGCCCAAGAAGAAGGAGAAGACTATGGATAAACCTTTGCTCCTGTAGCCAAATTGGAAGGAGTTCGTATGCTTCTTGCATATGCAGCTTTTAAAGGATTCAAAGTATATCAAATGGATGTAAAATGTGCATTCCTAAATGGTGTACTTGAAGACGAAGTGTATATAGAGCAACCAGATGGGTTTGCCCTATCTAAAGATAGTGACATGGTGTGGAGGCTACATAAAGCCTTATATGGTCTAAAGCAGGCACCTAGAGAATGGTATGAACACCTGCATTCCCATCTTGTGAAGATTGGATTTGAGAACAAGCGAAGATAGCAATATCTACTTGAGGTTTGAAGGAGATCAGATCCTAATTTGCGAGGTATTTGTTGATGATATTATCTTTGATGGAGATGACAAGATGAGTCATGATTTTGTAGATGAGATGAAGAAAGAGTTTGAGATGTCACTCATAGGGGAGATTAAGTTCTTCATTGGACTACAGACCTAACAGATGAAAGATGGAATCTTTATCACTCAGTCCAAGTATGTCAAAGAGGTGTTGAAGACCTTCGGCATGGAAGATAGCAAATCGGTTGGTACACCGATGGTGACCAGTTGTAAACTATCCAAAGAGGATGACTCGGCATTGGTTGATGAGAAGGAATACTGATCAATGATTGGTAAGTTGCATTATGTAATGCATAGCAAACCAGATATTGCACATGCAGTTGGCATTACTGCAAGGTTCCAAAAAAGTCCAAGAGAGTCCCAATTGGTTGCAGTCAAGCGGATTCTTAGGTATCTGAAGGGAACTATTGATTATGGATTGTGGTATCCATATAGAAAGGATTTCAACTTGAAAGTATTCACAGATGTTGATTGGGGAGGTAATGTGGATGACTGGAAGAGCACAAATGATGGTGTGTTCTTTCTCAGTGGTAGACTGGTCTCATGGATGAGTAAGAAGCAGAATCATATCTCTCAGTCTATAGCAGAAGAAGAGTATGTTGTAGCTTTCATGAATTGCACTCAGACAATTTGGATGAAGCATGTATTAAATGGCTTCAAAGTTCCTGTATCTAAACTGGTAAATATATTTTGTGACAATACTAGTGCAATTAACATCTCTAAGAATCCGGTTCTACATTCTAGAACCAAGCACTTTGAGCTTAAGTATCATTTCTTGAGGGAAAAGGTTCAGAACAAAGAGATTGCACTGGAACATGTTTCCAATAAGGAGCAGTTAGCAGACATATTCACCAAGCCTCTCCCAAAGGCTACATTTATGTACTTAAGAGGTGAATTAGTGGTGCTGCCCCTTCAGGAGGTAAACTAAAAGTATATGCTCCACATCAGTCAGGTATTGTATAGTCAAAAAAAAATTTGATTGATGTGTTGAAGGATTCTACTCCTTAGAGGGAGCAACATAATGGAACAGGGAAGCTTGTGCCTCCACTTTGGCATTGTTGTCAAAGGGGGAGAAGATGTGAAGTGGAGAAGATATCTGCAAAAATTGGGGGAGAAGATGTGAAGTGAAGAGATATCTTTTTATATTGCCATCAATGCCAAAGAGGGAGATTGTTGGCATTATGTGAACCGGTATGAGGACATGATGACATTGTATGTTGTCATTGATGTCAATATGCTGAAGAGGAGAGAACCAATATGTTACCAAGAACCGGTATATGTGAGAACCGGTATAACACTGTGAACTAGCATTTGTGCCAAAGTGAAGCGGTGTGTTTGTTTAAGGTGAACTGACATGTGGTTATGGGAACTGGCACATGGAAGCTTTGTATGACTACCAGTTGGTAGTTTCAACTTTAGGGTTTCCAGTTGAAGTGCCTCAAGCTTGTGTGACTCAATCGATGACTTTGTGTGATGAGTTAGCATTGTGACAAAGAATAGATCGTGTTGCCATGTCAGCCTTGTGCGCATGAAGGATCTTGCATGAAGGAGATTGTTCCTATCTACCTCAGGAATCTGCAATGTCTGTAAACGGTGATAACGTGTGATGGGTTATTAGCCACCATGAAATCGGTGGAAAATGAATGATGGAGAACATCTTGAGATTGGTTCAAGATTGTTGTATTTAACGCAATGTGCTCAACGGTCAGGATTGAACCGTTTAAATTGCTTAACCTAACAAGTTTAGGGTTTAGAGTTTATGCTACCGACCTATCTGTTTCCTATAAGGTTGATGTTGTGTTTCTTTCTAAGGTTGTTGGCAAAAGTTGTGTGTGTGTATCCAAGTGAAGGGATACGTGATTCTTGCCAAACTAGAATAGAGAAGTAATACCTATAGAGTGTAAGTGCAGAAGGTGAACAGGAGCTAAAGTGGATCTACATTGGCATTGAGTGCTATTACCAGATCATTGTAATACCTATTGATCTCTAACCACTTCAACAGTTGGGAAATCCCTTAACAAGGTAGCTTTAACTGGCTTGTTGTAAATCCTTTAATAGGGTGACTCAAAACCATTGAGTTTTTGAAATCCTCTAACAAGGTAACCTTTAACAGGGTTTAACCCTTAACTGGGTATTCTAGCCATCCCTTAACCAGGTGATCCCTAATAGGATTGATTCCTAAGAAAACCTATTGTATTAGTCCTTAACCGGACAAGGCTCCTAACAGAGTGGACTTCTAAAGAGTTCAAAAACAACTTGTGGGTATTCATCCCCACCATGGTTTTTCCCAGTTGGGTTTCCATGTGAAAAATCTGTCTGTCATGTGTGGTGTTATTCATGTGATGGTTTGAGTGATTTGTGTCTAAAGGTAAATCATATTGATCTAGTTGTTTATATATATTTGATGATAGATTACTTGTTCGTGCACTAGGGCGAAATGGAAATGAAGTATTAGATTGTATGAAAAGATAAGTGTCAACCGGTTTATGCTTGTCTCAGTTATTTTGGGTTTTGTCGGTTGTACTCTGTTTAAGACCGGTGTTACTGTTTGTCTACCAAAGCATAGTGTCTGCTGACAAACTGGTTTAGGATTGTGTTTTTGTCTGTACTGATTCACCCCCCCCTCTCAGTGCCGGTTTGGTACTATCCATTCATCATTGAGTTATCATTGTACTAGATTAAGTGTGAGTGAACCAAAAGGTTCACCTACAAGTGGTATATGGGGTGATGATTGAAGTGATGGAATGGTGTCATTATATGGCCTAGATAAGATAGGCGATTCCAGTGGTGAGATAAATTATTGTTGTAGGTGAAGCAAAAAAAATTCTTTATTATGGGTTTTCTTGTATAACTTGAGCCTATTCCCATTTACCATTAAGGAGAAACAAATTGGGTATTTTGTTGTGAAATGAATAGCTCTATGTAAAAATAACTTATTGAATTTCATAGAGTCTTAACCATGCTATGTATGAATTTTTCCCTTGTGGTCTTTATAACTTGAATCAAATGATAGTGCCGAATCACCTTCCTTGAATTTTTTTATCCTAATGTTTTGATCATGCCACTTGTTTCTCTACTTTTGTATGATCTCAGTGTATTGAATTGCCTCTATCCTCATCTCATCAAGTGGATTCAACTAATATAGGTGATCTTTTTTTACTAAACTAAGGTCTATCTCCAATTAATACTGTAGAAAATGTCTTGTATTCAAATTCTATGGGTAGGACCACGTTGTTGCCATAAACTAGCTCGTAGGGTATGAACCCTATTGTTGAATTCCATGTTTTTTAGTATGCCTTGATTGCGCTAGGCAATATAGTAGCCCAATCTCTTATGCACAGTTGAATGATCTTAGTCAATATAGCTTCAAGCTCACTATTTATCACCTCAACTTGTTCATTAGATTGTGGATGGCAAGGTATTGACTTCTTATGTTTGATCTCATACTCTTTTACCAATTACACATTAAATCAAAAGTGAATTGTGGACCTTAGTCTGTGACTATCTCCCTTGGGGCACCATATCTTGTAAATATCTCCTAGTACAGGAATCAAACAACTTTTGTATCTTTGGTAGTTTTCAAAGCTTTCACTTCCAACAATTTAGTAAGATGATCAATACACACCATTATGGATCATTTGGTGTTGGATGCAAACTCTATTGGACCAATAAAGTCAATAGGTAATTTATCAAATGGTGTTATCATTAACAAGGGTTGTAGGGGAATATCATCACTTTTTATAGGCTTTCCCATCTATTGGCACCTATTACACTTTGTTGTGTATTGGGATTCATCTATGTATATGGTGGGCCAATATTGAGTATCTCAATTGTTGTCATCTTGGCTACAAAGAATCCACCACAAGGCTCATCATGAAAGGCTTGGAGTATATCAAATATTTCATCTTTCCAAACACACCTTGGCATTACATTGTCAGGTCCTGTATAAAAGACATAGCAAACTATGTATGAATAGGAAGAGCTACATTGAACCATTTGTTTCTTATTTATTGGGGACAAGAGTGGAGGTGTTTGTCCTACAACCAGGTAGTTAGAAATATTTTCATACCATGGAATATAGACAGATAATGAAAATTGATGTTCATTTAGAAATGAATTGTTGTTAATGGATCCTCTAATGAAATTTCTAGCCTCAAGAAAAATTATGCTAGCCAACTATCTATGAATAAGAAAAGCTACATCAAACCATTTTTATTTTCTTTATTCGGGACAAGTGTGGAGGTGTTTGTCTTGCAACCAAGTAGTTAGCAATATCTTCAAACCATGGAATATGGATAGATAATACAAATCAAAGTTCGTCTAGAAATGAATCATCTATTAATGAATCCTCTTATGAAGTTTCTAATCTCAAGAGAAATTATGCTACTACATTAGTCCTTCCAGACTTGTGCATAATGGTAATATTAAACGCTTGTAACAAGAGAAACCATCTGACAAGTCTGTCACTTACCACTAGTTTATTCATGAGATAGCATATTGCTACATGGTTGATATGAAAAAACACAAAGTAACTGGTGATATAATGTCTAAACTTGTTTATTGCGTAAATAAAAACTAGCATTTCCTTCTTTGTGACGATATAGCCAAGACCGCACCCTTGTAAGTTCTTACTAATATAGTAAATTCTATATTTCAAATTACCTTCCTTTTACACCAACACTGCTCCAACTACAAAGTCAAAATAATTTGTGTGTGTGGAAAGGAAGAGTCCAAATAGGTCCTTTTAGTACTGGTACTTGTGTATGTGTTATCTTCAATGCTTCAAAGGATTATTGACAACCTGCAGTCCATTCAAATTCCACTTCCTTGGTTAGAAATGTAAAGAGAGGTGCAATAATCTTACTAAAGTCCTTTTTGAAGTGATTGTAATAGCCTCTATTTCCTAGGAGGCTTCTTACATCGTTTTGCTTTTGTTGTATTGGAAGTCTTAAAATGATGTCAATCTTGGCAGGGTTAGCTTGAATTCCATTGGTTGAGACAAAGTAACCAAGGATAAGACCCTCTTCCATCATCATAAAGCATCTCTCATGACTAAGGGAAAGGTTATTGTCTTAACATATTTGGAGTACCTTTTTCAAATTTGTCAATGCCTCTTTATAGGAGTTTCTATAAGTGGTGAAATAATCCATGTAAATTTTCATTGTATCATGGGAAAATTTTGAAAAGATTCTTAAGAAAACACTCTGAAATGTGGTTGGGGCGTTAAATAATCCAAAATTCAATAATAAGTAGGCATATGTACCCCATGGGCATGTGAAGGTAATTTTATCTTGATCCTTAGGGGCTATCTTCATCTAATTGTAGCCACTAAACCCATCTACGAAGGAGAAATACCTTTTGCTAGCTAGCGAATCCAAAACTTGAATAATGAAAGGCAGGAGAAAATGGTCCTTCATTGTTGTTGCAGTCAAATCCATGTAGTCTATGTACACACTGTCCATTTACCACCCTTTTGGGCACAATGACTAGGGCAATACCCATTCATTATCTGAAATAGGGTATATGAATTTTACATCTAAAAGTTTCTACAGTCCAAAGTTGACCATGTCCGTAAGGGTTAAGTTCATCCTTCTTTTTGGTTGTCTCACTAATCTATAACTCCCATTAAAGTGTATTATGTTCATAAAAAAGATGGGATAAATGCCCTTCATATCATGATAATCCCATACAAATGCAAAAGTGTGATCTTACAACATCTACAATAAGTGAGAGCATTGGGATATAGTTAATTCATTGTTGATGTTGAGTGTCTTACCCAAAGACACTTCTATAGTGCTAGTTGTTATCATGATAAAGGCAATATCTAGACCATATATATTGAAAATGCAATTATGTGGCAAGATATCATAAAACATACCTAATGTAGATGCATCTTTACTCTAAAAGAGGCTATAAAGTGGGAAGGTTAGGCAAGATAGGAATTCCTCTTGTTGTGGGTCCAAACCATAAGAATTTTACATAACACGAGAAAGAATCTCATCCTCATCGTGGATTTCTATCATATGGCTCTTTTCTATTGTCATGAGTGTTTGGAGGGAACATTGATCCTACTCCTATAGATTAGGCCATATAGTTTGTTCTATGTCAACATAAGGCTAAACTGGAGGATAACGAACCAATTTCTTTATCACATTTCCATTGGAAATGATCATGTTGATGGACTTGTAACCAATAAAAGCATCGACATAGCCAACCATGGTTGTTAAATGATCAATGGATAACCTCCTAAATTGGCTTAAGGATACAAAAGCACAAAGTTAGCAAGGTATTCCCATGAATAAAGAATAATAACCAAGTGTAGACACCTAAAATTAATTAAATTAATATTTAATTAATTTAAGCCTGTCAACATAATTAACCAGTTTAATTATGTTAATTCCCTTCTTCTTAAGGTTAATTAAATCAAATTTAATAAATCTTATCACTATAGTCCAATAATTAATTTATCAATAAATTAATTATTTTCTCATTCTTCTAAAGTCACCTCAACCATTATTTTTTCTAAACCCACTTAGTTAATTAATTTCAATTAATTAACTAACTAAAGTGATTCCTACAAATCACTTTCCCTAATCTACGCTTAGCCTAATTAATTCTTCCTTAATCATACTTATCATTATTGCTCAATTTTAAATGCATCCACTCATTCTCTCTCCTCGTGTCACATCCTCCTAACTTTCCCACTTGCACTCTAATCCCTCATTAACCCACCTAATCAACCTCCTTAATCATTTTCACATCCCTAATCACCTTGATCCTTTCAAATAAATTCAAATTCTTTGAATCTCCCCATGCATCCTCTTCCTAAGGAATTTTTAATTCCTTTATCCATTTATTCATCTCACACATCCTCTTATTTCAGAATTTTTAATTCCTCCTCCCCCCCCCCGCAAGAAATTTTATATTCATTTTCTCTTCCCAATGTACTTGGGAGCTCTTCCCCATGTACCTTGAGAGGTATGGAGATAATAAATGCCTTTATAGAATATCTCTTGAATCCCACACCTTGTCCTCTTAATCCATGTGCTCCCTCTCAAATCGATCTCAACCCTTCATCCCAAAATCAATCTTGGCCCTTCATTTTGGCCTCCTCCAATCTATAAATTGGAGTCTCCTCTCCTCACAAATCATCCACTTCTCATCCAATCTTATGTTGTTAGTTTGAAATCCAAAATCATCAATCATACCATCATAATGCCCAAATCTTCTCTCATCTAATTCATATCCATCACCATTCAAATCCAATCCAAATCCAACCAATCTTGTTGTGTGTGGAGAGCAATCCACATCCCAATAAGGAGATAATCCAAACAAATTAAGGAGGGGTGCATCCTTGGCTTCACCAAAAGCTCAATCGAAGGAACAAGAGAGAACTCTCTCTTGCAAGGTATAAGAAGCTTGGTTTATGCTTTATTTGGCCTTTTATGTTTATTTGGGTTAAAACTAACTATCTAACCTTGCATTGGTTTTCCCTTTCTTCACCAAGTCTTCAATTACTCCTTTTGGTTTGATAGTGGATCTATCTGCTAGTTGCAAAATAGTTGGCATTGGCCTTATGTTTAGTAATTGTAGAGTATTCTTTGTCTCCTTAGTCATGACCTTTATGGCTTCCCCGAGATCAATTAGAATTTTTTTATAAGGGTGCCTATATACACCTAAAAATGGTCTGAAGATAATTAATTAAATAAGCAATTATTTAATTAATCCCCCTTCCTAATTTAATTGAATCTATTAGGCAATTTGATTAAATTCTCCCTTTCATCTACTTATTAATAAATCTAAGGATTTATTTAATAGGTTCATTTCAATGGTCCCCTTTGATTAATTAATTCAAATTAATTAATCCCCCCCCCACTTCAATTAATTCTTCTAATCCCCTAATTAATTAAAACAAATCAATTTATGAGTTGTTGAGAATTAATTAGTGTAGTCACATAAATCTGTCCACTTAATTAAATGAATATTTAGTATTTATTTGATTATTTAACCATCAATCAATAATTAATTAAATTAATATTTAATTAATTCATCTTAACCCTCTTCTCCTATTAATTAAATAAATTATTCAATTTATTTGATTTGATTCACTTAACCAAATTTAGACCATTAATTAAATAAATAAATCATATTTGTTTAATTAAATCTTCTCTCACATTTAAATAAATTAATATTTATTTAAAACCCCCAAAATCTCATCTCTTACATTTAAATAAATTAACATTTATTTAAATCACCTTTATCCTCCACCCACTTGCATTTTCCTACAAATGCAAGTTGCACAACTATTTTAAATAAATTATTTATTTAAAATCCTATTTATCCTCACCCACTTGAAACCTTTAATGGTTTCCCTTAAAGTCTTCAAACTTGATGGCTTTAAAGTCTTCAAACTTGATGGCTTCCTTCTATAGTCTTCTTAAGCCTTTAATGGTTTCCCTTAAAGTCTTCAAACTTAATGGCTTCCCTTAAAGTCTTCTTAAGACTTTAATGGTTTTCCTTAAAGTCTTCAAACCTTTAATGGTTTCCCTCAAAGTCTTCAAGCATTTTAATGCTTTATCTTCCTTTTTCTCATTTAAATAAATTAATATTTATTTGAATATTTATCCAAATGCAAATTACACCATTTAATTGAAATAAATGATTTTATTTTAATTGAAAATACCAAAATTCCTCCAACTTGCATTTTCCTACAAAATCCACTTGCATGCCTAAACCCCTTCTAGATTCTTCTAAACCCTTCCTAATTAACCTAATCCATCCCCTACATATTGTCACATTCCTAAGCAAATTGGAGTCACTTCTCAAAGACTCCAAAGTCTTTGAAAAGCAATTAATGATTTGTGTGTTCAACAAATTAGCCTCTAAAGTCTTCCAAACCACTTATGGCTCTTACATGACCATTAATGGTTAATTCCACTTGCACCCATGGTTAAGGACTTTGACCCCTAACTTAACCCTCATGTAACCCATGTGTCTCTTCAAAGCATTTATTTCTTTGACTAGGGTAACCATCATGTCCCCTCAAACATTTAATGCTCCTTATCTCTCCTCTCAAGCCTCCTCATGGTGACACTTGTCAACATGGGATTGGGTTGAAAGTCTCACATGGATTGAATATCTTTCAATCCTAACCCTTGTTAAGATTGCTCAATCTTAACCCTTCATTTCCCCATTTCTTCTATAAATAGAACCCTTCTCTCAAGCAAAGAAAAGAAGCATTAGAGTATTGTTGTTATACTGGCATTAGCATAGAGCTTTCTCATAGCATCACTATCTACACTTGCATAGCATTTGCTTATCATATTCAACCATCTTGAATCTCCATATGGCATCCATGGCTAGTGCTAAAAGCTGAGAGCTACACTCATTTGGGACTTGGAGAGGAGAGGAACAAGGGAGGAGCAACTATGAGAATCTTGATTAGCTATTTTATTCTATGTTTATATGCTTTCTATTTCATGCTTAATATCTCTCTTGATATGCCTGTTTAGGATATCTTTTATTGCTAACACTAATGTTTGTTTCTTGTGCTCTTGTGTGTGTTGCCATCAAACAGATTTTCTAATCCTTTTTGCAGAGCATCAATTAGTCTTTTCATATAATTTGAATTTTAAATTCAAATTACCCACATGCTTCCTAACTTCTAACCACCTAACCTAATCAACCCTCTAACCTAACCCATTCCACCTAACCTTGGGTTTAAACATGCTTGTTCAACTTTTCTATCTTGATTTTTCGCTATCATGATTTATGAGTAACTCCAAGATGTCTCTGACTAGAGAAACAAGGAAGGTACATGATATTTTTTTGTCTGCTATTTGTAAATTAATCATTAATATGTGCAAATTTGTCTCAGGACATGATCATCGGAGTATCATCGAAGACATTTCCGATTTGCGTATTGAAATGATTAATATTGTCTGTTTTATGCAAGCAACACTCAGGCATCTTCGTTCAATAATACCTCGATGCTTGTACTAATTTGCCATATCAAAAGCTAAGAAAGTCATGCTCAGGTCATCATGGTTTAATTATACCATTGATGTTTTCACTCACTTCCCACATTAAAAAAGCTCAATGATGACAAAATGCAATAATCCAGTGACTAGTCTGGTCATAGCTTTACATTTCATTTGCATTTGCATTTTCATTTAGCTTGCATTTCATTCTTGCATGCGATCTCGCATGCTCATTTTATCCAGGGTTAAATCTATCACAGGAACCATCAAGGTATCATCATAAGTGTGTACGCAATCAAACTGATGACTCATCTCTATCCAGATATTATCGACTCAACGAAAATCTTATACTCTACCCTCAATAGAACCAACATCAGCATATCTAAATCTTCCTGTAACTTGATATCAACAAATTGTTAGTTCTTCATCCAATCAATCTTATCAATTCTATCAATCAATCGCATCTCAATCGATCCTATCATGTCTTATATAGGATGTATCTTTCTTGAAACTAGACGTTCTGATCATGTCTTATACAGGATATATCATTCTTGAAACCAGACGCTTTGATCATCTTTGTCTTATACAGGAGGTGTCATTCCTGAAACCAGACTGAATCTAGATCTTATCAATCTAATCAATCAAGCTAATCGTATAATTATCAACCACAATTGTAGAAATCAAATTATTTCTAATTGGGATATCAATTTCGCAAAGATCCAAACACTCCAAAGGTCAATTATCTCAATTGATCTCCCGAGGGGGCATCATCGTATCACAATTTATCAATCAATAGTTGGGGCATCCTATCGAACCAATATCATCATCAAAATGAGATTATTCTTTGAATCAACGTGTCATCACACCTCACTTCAAAGAGGGGCAAAATGTATACACCTAAAAATGGTCTGAAGATAATTAATTAAATAAGCAATTATTTAATTAATCCCCCTTCCTAATTTAATTGAATTCATTAGGCAATTTGATTAAATTCTCCCTTTCATCTACTTATTAATAAATCTAAGGATTTATTTAATAGGTTCATTTCAATGGTCCCCTTTGATTAATTAATTCAAATTAATTAATCCTCCCCCCACTTCAATTAATTCTTCTAATCCCTTAATTAATTAAAACAAATCAATTTATGAGTTGTTGAGAATTAATTACTCTTTTTATATTATTTGAATTTTTAAATTCAAATTACCCACATGCCTCCTAACTTCTAACCACCTAACCTAATCATCCCTCTAGCCTAACTCATTCCACCTAACCTTCAGTCTAACTAACCCTATCCTATCTTGCACATTCTAACCTCCTTATCCTAACCTCCCATGGTGTGGATATTTTCTTCTTGAGACACATGGCACTTTGGCCACATGTCTCCTCTCTTGGGCACTTGCCCTTTTATGAGAAAAGCTCCTTTACACTTGTCACCACAGAGATGACAAGTGTCCCTTCCTCCAACCTCTTCTCCAACCTCCTCCAATTTCACCCTTGATATCTACAGACTCAATCTTGACTGTTGATTCCTGCCACCTCATCCCTGGCCTTGGAAATCCTATAAATATCCCCCATTTTGGAGCAATAAGGATCCCATCTCATAGCAATTTAGGCATTGTTACTATAGGAATATCCATTCTAGCATATCATTTGAGCATTGTTATTATAGGCAATTGCATCTTAGATTTAGTTTAATTTGATAATTTTCTAGCATAATTGTTGAATCATGTAGCTTAATCAATCCCTTTTCTAGCTTAATTGCATCATCATCATAGCTTAATCATGCATATCATTAGCTTAATTAGTCTCTTGGATCAATCTAGCACAATCAATCTCATCTTTGCATATCATTATCATTTCAAATCCTCTGTCTAGGTGTAGTCAAGTCACTGGGATGGCTTATCTAGATTTGAGAGCAAATCCATACTCGTATCTTTTAGGAGGCAATAGATCTCTTTGTCATGGTTTTATTTTTCTTTTGCTTATGATTTTCTAACCATGCTTGTAATGATCTATTGAGTGTTTTATGTTGTAGCTACAAGTATCGCACATCACAGGCACGACAACCATTGATATGCACATCTACAACAGAGATACCAAGGTCCAAGTATTTAGGGACTTCCAGGGCAGCCAACATGATATCAACTTAACATGGATAGTCTGAGGATATTTCTTCTTTCTCCCTAGATGTTTAAGACACAATTCCTTGATAATCATGTATAAGTTGGTACATATTTAATAGCTTGGATGAGGGGAATCTACACACAAACATTCTTAAATTACCCGACAAGGTTAAATTTAGGCTCAAGATGGTATTTTCAGGTAGCCAACCTCTCTTGAAAGGAGAGTTCCTTGTTAGTGATTTCAACATGTGGTTGGGTATGTTCAACTTGTGTATTACTAGTGATGTCTTCTACTTGTTCATCATTGAATAATTCTATGATGTAAGGAGATGTAAGACTCACAAGAGTCTTTCCTGGGTGGAGGTGGACAATATTGACTTCAACTATATAGGTTGAATATTTTGTAGCCTCATTAGAATAAGCTTATTGAACAAGCTTATTGTTAGGATTGGGTGTAGGTTGGTCATTAGATTATGGTACTATTGGTTGTGCAAGAGAAGGCATGTTCTAATTTTGCATAATAGTTATTGTTGGGGTAATGTGTTAGGCCCAAACGTAAGTTGTTGGGTGAAATTTTATTGTTGTTGTGAGTAAGACATATTACTTTGTTACCAATGTTGGTTTCCTCTCCATAGTTGTGACCACAAACTTTGAGGAGACTGCCATTGATTATAGTTGGGAAACTGATATTGATATTTTTGTGGTCATGCACCTTGTTGTAGTATCCAATTGTTTTATGAACTACCTTGGTATGGTTAATTAGACATTAAATTCGAAGGTCCATAATTCTAGTTTGCAACATTTAAATGAATTATGGAGAATGCAACATTATAAGATAGGGGTCTAGAGGCTTACATGATATTACAATCAACTCCTCTACCTTAATGATATTACAATATTTGCACATTACATTCCTTTACAATTATCGTTCCAATAACCATGATACTTTACAAAGAGTTTCTACCTCTTATTTATACAAACCCTAAGGCCTAAACCAATTAGGGCAGCCACCTAAAGATATTACAATAATATTATTACACAATTCCTTATTACAATGATATGCCATGTCAGTTTAAGATCAAAACAGTAATAACAAATCCATAAAGCATCTTGAATCATCCAGGTAACATGTAGAGTACACATGAACATGATACCAGTCCATAACCTAGATAGGTACCAGACCTATTCTGGGTCCACCACGTCAAAGCAATGTCTTCAAGCAGTTGAAGCACGATCAACAAACATCTTCAACATCCTGAAATCTTTGAAGAAGCTGCACCAACACCAATTGTGCATCCTGTCATGATTCCTCAATGAAAGATCTGTCGGTAAAGCCTTAAACCAATGTCGGTAAGCATTTACCAAAACATTCTTATGGAGCATATAACACATGAAATCCAATATACTTTATTGATCCAAACATGCCGGAAGTGCTAACCAGATAATCTCTTCTACCGGTAACACTAGATCTTATACCGGTAACCTGTCTGCCAGTAACCATCCATATCAGCCAGTGTAAATATGTCTATCGGTAACAACTAGTGTTGACATAAATGACAAAACATCAATGCCACACATAATCAATCCACCCATAATGCCAACAATCTTCCCCTTTGGCATTGATGGCAACACTAGATGTGAAAAACATCTAAGTACCAAGAAATGCCAAACAAGTCTCCCCTTGTGGAAGATAACCAACAATCAATAGCTCTACCTTAGTGAATGATATCTTTGTAAGGCTCTAAACAAATCTCTCTCCCCAATGTATACAAATTTTCTTTTATTTTCACATCAATATCTCTCCCCCTTTGACATCAATGCCAGAAACCTGACAAAAATATCAAAGCAATGATATAAACCTTTGATTTTCAAACTTGACTACTTCCCCTAAGTAGTAGCACCATTCATCAGTGCCAGAATGGATAATGTTCCTGATAATGCATACCAGACTGATGACAAAACTTCGTCAATCAAGTCTCTGCCAGAGGGACAGAAACCCCTAACTTGTCTCTCAAGTATTCAAATGATTCCTTATACAACGGTTTAGTGAATATGTATGCAATCTATTCTTTAGTGTTCACATAAACCAATTTGACTTCCTTTGCTTCTACCTTGTCCTTCAGAAAGTTATGCTTTATTGAAATATTCTTAGTCTTAGAGTGAAATACTAGATTCTTGGACGTGTCAATAGCTGTAGAGTTATCACAGTAGATAACTACCGGTTCACTACAATTACCCTAATATCCTTCAACATTTTCTTCATCCACAAAAATTGAGTGCAATTAGTTGCTGCTGCAACATACTCAACTTATGTAGTAGATAAAGAAATGCAATGTTGTTTTTTGCTTATCCATGAAACCAACTTCTTTCCAAGAAAGAAAGCTCCACCGAAAGTGCTTTTCATGTCATCAGCATCACCTACCCAATCTAAGTCAGTATATGCACATAAAGTGAAATCATCATTTCTGGAATACCATAAGTCATATTCTATTGTTCCTTGCAAATACTGGAATATCCTTTTTACTGCACATTCATGATTTTCTTTAGGATTACTTTGATATCTTGAAACAATACTTACTGCATTCATAATATTAGGTCTAGTCTAAGTTAGATATAACATACCACCAATCATAGATTTATACCTTGTAGGATTTACCGGTGAAGAAGTATCCTTGATAGATAATTTCTCACTTGTAGCCATAGGAGTACTTACCGGTTTGGAATTCTCCATACCAAACTTATCGGTTTGGAATTCCATGCACAGTTTATCTTCTCCTCCAAAAATGATATCATCAACAAAGACTTCAATAATCAGAATATCATTATCAGTGATCTTATAATATAGCTTGCTATCAGCACTGCCTTTAGTAAAACCAAGATTCAAAATATATTTATCCAACCTTGCATACCAAGCTCTAGGAGCCTGTTTCAAACCATATAAAGCTTTCTTCAATTTGCAAACCATGTCTTTGTCATCTGTCAGTGCAAATCCATCAGGTTGCTCAATGTAAACTTCTTCCTCAAGCTCACCATTCAAAAATGCACATTTGACATCCATTTGATAAACCTTATAGTTCTTATAAGCTACATAGGCAAGAAATAGTCTAACAACTTCAATTCTAGCTACAGGTGCAAATGTCTCACCATAATCAATTCCTTCCATTTGAGAATATCCTTTACAAACCAATCTAGCCTTGTTCCTTATAACTTGACCATCCTCATTCAGTTTATTTCTAAAAACCCATTTAGTTCCAATAACATTCTTATTTTTAGGCCAAGAAACTAAAGACCAAGTTTCATTCTCCTCTATTTGATCTAATTCATCTTCCATAGCCTTTAACCAATGTTTATCCTCACAAGCTTCAATAACAGTTGTTGGTTCAAATTGAGAATTAAGACATACCTCTTCATTTGCCAGTTTTCTTCTTGTCATTACTCCCTTGTTCCTATCTCCAATAATTTGATCTTTAGAATGATTTAATCTTACATACCTTGGAGTCTTTTGAACTTCGGGTTCACCACTCTGATCATCAGTCACAGTTGAATTTTCTGATTGTTCTGGTGTAACTGTTTCAGCTTCCTATACCAGTTGAGGCATTGTTGGTTCAGTTATGATCATTTCCACTATCAGTTCCCTGTCATATGATATAGAATAATTTATGTACTGTTCGTCCACTTTCACATTAGCACTTTCCACAAAATTCTGCAATCTTTTGTTATAACATCTATATGTTTTGCTCTGAATCGAGTAACCAAGAAATATCCCTTCATCACATCTAGGATCAAACTTTCCAATTGAATCATCTCTTTTGATATAGCATTTACTTCCAAAAATTCTGAAATACTTAACAGTAGGTGTATGTCCAAACCATAGTTCATAAGGGGTCTTACCAATTTCATGTTTGATGTGAACTTTGTTCAGTGTGTATATTGTTGTACTCGCTGCTTCTCTCCAATAGATATGAGGCAATTTGGCTTCCATCATCATAGATATAGTTGCATCCAAAATGGTTATGTTATTTCTTTCAACTACTCCATTTTGTTGAGGAGTCCTAGGTGTAGATAGTTGTCTCTTGATTCCATTTGTCTCACAATAACTGTTAAATTCATGAAAAGTGAACTCACCGCCATGATCTGATCTTAGACATTTGATTTTCAATCCAATTTTTGTTTCAACCTTTTCTTTAAATATCTTGAATTTCTCAAAAGCTTCAGACTTATCCCTCATAAAAGTCACCCACGTCATTCTAGAATAGTCATCAATAATCGACATGAAATACCTATCACCTTGAAAGCTTCTAATCCTTGTTGGACCACATAAGTCAGTGTGAATCAAATCAAGTACATCATTAGATTTATCATGTATTCTTTTAAAATAACTTCTAACTTGCTTCCCCAATTGACATTCCTTACACACTAGATTATGAGGCTTCATAATCTTACGTATATCTCTGATTGCCTTAGTTGAGTTGATCTTAGCAAAACAATAAAAATTAACATGACACAACCTCTTATGCCATAGCCAACTCACATCAATATGAGCAATCAAACATGTCTTATTACCAATGTTCAAGTGAAAGATATTACTTCCTGTTTGAATACTGGTTGCAATCTCCAAACCAGTTTTGTTAATGATTTTGTATTTTCTATCCTTAAATTGAAGTTGAAAACCCTTATAAACTAATTGGCCAACACTCAAAATATTATGCCTTAAACCTTCTACATAATAGACATTATCAGTGTTATGCTTGCCATCCAAAGAAATAATACCTCTACCTTTGATCATACATGCCTTGTCATCTCCAAATCTGACTTGACCACCATTGTATTCTTGCAAGGACAAAAAATTATTTTTATATCCAGTCATATGATGTGAGCATCCACTATCAATTACCCATTCATCCTTATCTTCAACTTTTGCTGCCAGGGCCTTCTCTCAGTTTTTTATAGCCGGTTCTGGTTCATCTTCCTTCAAAGGATAGAACACCCATTCCTTTCCATTTCTAGATCCACTAGCTGAGTCTTCTGACTGTTCATCTCCAGAGTCATCAGTTACTCCTTCCTCATCTTCTATGTAGCAAGTTTTATTTTTCTTGAATCTATATCTGTTTGGGTTAGGCTTAAAAGTTTTCTTAACTCTTTCCTCAAACCATGCATTCCTTTCAGGACATCTAGATGCAAAATTACCAATATTATTACATGCAAAACATTTAAAAGGTGCTTTTCCTTCATACTTACTTCTAGTTGGACCTTTAGGTACTCTTCTAGCAAATAAGGCTTCAAGTTGCTCAAGCTCTTCATCTTCTTTCCTCATGTCTTCCAATTCTTTTGCATATAGGGCTCTCCAATCACTTTTGTCAGTAGATGTTGATGATGATGCATGAAAAGCAAGTCCATACTTTTCAACTCCAGAAGATCCAAATTCTTCAAGCTCAAAAGCAGATAATTTCCCAATCAGAATGTCTCTATTGACTGAAGTGTTTGCCATTGTTCTTAACTCATTAATTGCATTTTCCTTCATCTTGTAAGATGGTGGAAGGGCTCTCAAGACTTTGGAAACTATTTCATCTTCACTTAGAAATCCTCCACAACATTGAATTCCCATAACAATCTCATTTACTCTTTCCATAAACACAACAATTCTTTCATTTTCTTCCATTTTCAAGTGTTCATACCTTACCCGGTAACCATCAAGTTTAGCAATTTTGACAGTAGGGTCACCTTCATTAAAAGTTTTCAATTTGTCCCATATAACCTTAGCCGATGATTTGTCAGTCAATCCTATAATCTATTGATTGGTAAGTACACACAAGAGGGCTTCTCTAGCTCTGCAATTATTTTCAATATTCTTGTCCAGGTCTGTAGGAGCAGGATTGCCTAATGCCGGATCATAAGGTGTGTATCCTTTTCTCAATGATCTCCCAAATATCCTTGCGAAGACATCTAAGATGAGTCTCCATTCAAATTTTCCATATCCCATAATTTTTTCCATCAAGCTTAGGGATTTCTCTTCTGAAAATAGTTGTCGGTGGATTAGATGTGCTAGCTGCCATAGGATCTACCTCAAGCGGTTAAGCTTCTACAAAAGAGGACCAAAGCTCTGATACCAATTGTTAGGATAATCGGTGAACAACTAAGAGGGGGGGTGAATCAGTTGTTAACATATTATAACTTTTAATCCACAATATAGCCTTAAATAGATCAAGTACCGGTAAAGCACAAACAAATGCCAGTAGAAATAGATACCAGTAAACAATACAACTTAACAATTAACTAGATAATCAATGCAAAGAGATCATACCACATAACACCATGATTTGTACTTGAAAAGCCTAGAAAGGGAATAATCATGGTAGGAAGCCTACCCATAGTCAGATGATACTTCTACAGAAAGTATGTGTTACAATGAGGGGCCTATACTTGCAAGAAGGCACACTGCCTAGAGTGTACTTCTCATTACAAAAAGAGTCTCACTAACTACAGAGAGGCTACAACCTTCTCAAAATAAATGGACAACAATCTAATAGAGTGAACTACTCAAAATAGCATCTACTATGCCCGATTACAGTCTCGGTTAAGCTCAATGCCGGAGGAATAAATCCTCTTTTGAAACCAATCCGATCACCAATGATCGATCAACTCCTCTACCTAAATGATATTACAATATTCACACATTACATTCCTTGACCATGACCTTTCCAATAACCATGATACTTTACAAAGAGTTTCTACCTCTTATTTATACAAACCCTAAGGCCTAAACCAATTAGGTCGACCACCTAAAGATATTCCAAATAATATCATTACATAATTCCTTATTACAATGATATTCCATGTCAGCTTAAGATCAAAATAATAATAACAAATCCATAAATCATCTCGAATCATCCAGGTAATGTGTAGAGTACACACTAATATGATAACGGTCCATAACCTAGATAGGTACCAAACCTATTCTGGGTCCACCATGCCAAAGCAATATCTTCAAGCAATTGAAGCACGATGAACGAACATCTTCAGCATCCTGAAATCTTTGAAGAAGCTGTACCAACACCAATTGTGCATCCTGTCATGATTCCTCAATGAAAGCTATATCAGTAAAGCCTTTAACCAGTGTCAGTAAGGGTTTACCGGTGTGTATGATAGCATCCAATTATCAAGCCAGTACTAACTGACCAAAACATGCTTATGGAGCATATAACACATGAAATCCAATATACTTTACTGATCCAAACATGCGGGAAGTGCCAACCAGATAATCTCTTTTGTTGGTAACACTAGATCTTATACCGGTAACCTGTCTGCGGGTAACCATCCATATCAACCAGTGTAAATCTGTCTACCGGTAACAGCTATTATTGACATCAATGACAAGACATCAATGCCACACATAATTAATTCACCCATAATGCCAACAAATCCTCAATATGTTCATCCTCCTTTTAGGACATCCTAAATATATTCTCCTATTGGAATCAAGAAACACTAAGAGGGGGGGGGGGGAATCAGTGTTCTACGAGTTAACAAATTTTCTTATTTAACTCTAAACCACCGAAAGCATAAGCATGAAACTAAAATGCAGAAACTCAAAAGAACCAACCACAAAATCAAAACACCAAGATTTTTACATGGAAACCTAAATGGGAAAAACCACGGTGGGATTTGAACCCACAATATTATTCTACTACAGCTAGTAGCAAAACAATATTACATGAGGGGGAATGCACAATAATTTAAGCACATTACCTAGAGCTCACTGCTCAATTACAATAAGGGCTACAACCTCGGAAGACTTACTGTGTTACTGATATATTACAATGATTAAATACTATGAAAGAACTCCAAAATAACATCTAACAATTCCTAGATGAGTTTCGGTTAAGTGCCAAATCTCTGACTGTATCTGCTCGACAACTCTGCTTTGTTTCCTATCTCAATCAACTACTGAATCAAGAATACGAACGTGAAACTACACTACAAAGGATTCTTTATCACCACTCGCTCGCATATCAATCATACCACACACCAAAAAGATCTTTTGCACCGGTCTTATATATCCGCAATCACAAAATAGTCATTTATCAAGTCAACCTGTTAATGTAACGTGTAGTCATATGTTGGTTTAACTAGATCACCAAAGATAAATGTGAATCACCAAATCAATGACAAAATGATATCTCTATGTTGACCCAATCATCCCATGCACGATTCATAACACCGCAATCACCGGAAAGCTTGTGGACCAAAACTGCTCTGCTCAACCTGAAATACCAGTTAACTGGCTAGTGGTTGACATCCTCTTCCGAATATGAAGATCCATGATTACTGGATAGGATTATCAAGAAGGGTTTCCATCAATGACAACCCTAAACCAATAATCAAGCATCAGAATGCACTGGATGAGTGTCAATTTCCAACAATCTCCCCCTTTGGCATTGATGGCAACACTCGTGAAAAATGAAAAAATGACTAAGTGTTGAAACCTATACACTAGATCAAAATTGCTAAGGCTCCCCCTTACACATAGAATTCTAAAACCTGTAACATGATCTGTACATTACACTCTTGTACTATACATTTTTCACCTTTACTCTCCCCCTTTGATAGAAATGCCAAAGATGTGGTGTTGTCCAAAACTTTTATACATAGATATCTACTGGAGGCTTTACAAGTACTTGAAGATATCAATAAAAATGTTCTTCAAAAGTTCTAGGTGAGTGTTCCACCCACTCTTCAAGTTGTCCAAGACTGTAATGAATGCACTGAAAACATGTGCATGAATCTCCACATCCTTCAGTTCAAATGGATTAGCTTGTCCCATAGCCTTCATACAATCAACCTTATTTATCAATATGGTGTCCAGCCAGGGGGCAATCAAATTTTGGAGTTCACCAACTCTCCTCAAAATTCTATCCTTATCTGTATTAAGGCTCAAGATTTGATCATTGAGAGCCATTATTTGGCCTTCTACATTATTGGTTAGGGATACGTAAGGATCAAAAGACTTCTCCAATCATCTTCTATCATTTTTTTGAATGTCTGCATTCTTACCTTGTTGAATCTATCTAATACTCGCTTAGTAGAAGACTTCTCCAAAGAATCAAAATTGGTATTTACATTGTTAATCAATTGTAATAATTTATCAGATGGGCTAGAATTGGGATCTAGTTGCACTCCTGGAACTACCTTTTGTAACACATCAATAGACATCAAAATAAGCTTTTTGTCTTTGGACTCTGATTTGACTAAATCCTGACTAGCCTGACCTTGTACAGCAGCTGCAAGCATCAACTTCTCAGCAAGAGACATTTTTCCAAGATCTAGAGGACCATCAAGATTGATAGAGATTTGGGGTAGGGTCCTTGTGACTAGAGGAGTGTCAATTATCAAATCAACAACACCCTTCCCTTTATCCACCTCTAACTTCTCTAGCTCCTTTACTTCAACACCATCCCCTTTATCTCGTGCACCGGTGTTGCCACTTGGTGCAGTATCATCCTTTTGGATCTCAGGAATTTCTCCAATATTATCTACCACCAAAGGATTTGTACTGATCTTAGTATCAAGTGTTGCATTGCCTTGGTCTTTTGGATGCTCCTCGATCTAAGTTTCATCCTTTTGATCATTGAAGATGCCTTATTTTACTTCCGGATGGGAAATCTGAACTGCATCATTGTACAAGGGGTTTTTCTTCATGATTCTTCTCTAGATATCCTCAGTCTCCTTCCTCACCTCTTCAACCCTTCCAATCATCAACCTGTCCACCCTGTTTCTACTTCTAAATTCTTTCTTATTTGCTTCCTTAATGAACCTTTTGGATTCATCTTGGGAGACATTGGTGCAAACATTAATCTATTTTCTCTCTTGCATTTCCTTATCAATTTTTCTAGCAATCACCCTCCTTGCATCAATAATATTGTATAGATATTTAGGGCTATTGCACTCCAATTGAATCAAGGTTTTTCTAAAGTTATGCAAATACAAAACAACAACTTATTCAACTTTTCTCTAATCCGCCTCATCTAGATTTTCATAATATACTCCAATATTCTTCAAATTTCCATCAGCAATTATCTCATCAATTAATGGATTTGTTGTCATTGGAGGAACAAAAGTATATTTATTGTTCTCATGTTTGAAATCATCAAATCTTAATCTAATTAGACTAAAATGATGAATCACAAAATCCTTAACTAATTAAACTGATTTTAAACACAATACAACGAAATAAATGATTGAAATAGAAAGATTAACCTAAATTAAAACTCCCTATTCTCCACTTGTGCTTCCATTGTTCTTCTCCATTATTGTTAGTGTAGGTGGCTCTCAGGTATTGCACTGATTTCCTGCATAAGATGGACAATAACTTTGAAGACTGTGATTCTAGATTGAATTGAGAAAAAAAGTTAAATTTATAGATTTTCAACATAGAAGGGGTGAGAAATACAACTCAAGTCTAATTAATAGATAATTGAAATTGATTGACCCGTTAACCCATTTTGATTGATCTATTAACAAGGTTGATTGAGGAGTCAACTGAATTGATTAACCGGTAGACTGAATAGACTAGCTAGTTGACTGATTTGATGAATCAGATGACTGAATTGATTGGAGAGATAAGTGGATTAATTGATCAGTCAGAAAAGGTGATTGAGAGTTAAAAAGGGGTGATTGATGAGTTAACTGAGTTAACTGATTTGATCAATCAGTTCTAATTTTAGCATGTGCTATAGGATTTTGGAATTGAATTTGATTTTCATTTTCAATTTGGATTTGAATTTGGGCTTTTGAATGGTGAAATGCACATGAAAATAACTAAAATTCACATTTGGTGAAATATGAATTTGGAAGAAATGAAATTAATTAGAATTGGGTGAAATTCGAATTTGGGGAAAATGTGAAATGAAATTAGATGAAATTAATTAAAATTATAATTTGGAGATTTGGAAGAATTTAATTAATTAATTAATTAATTAAAATAAAATTATTTAATCATAGGAATTGAATTAATTAAATAATAAAGATTATTTAACTAAGGAATAAGTCGCAATTAATTAAATAAATAATATTTAATTAATATTCAAGATAGGGTTAATTGAATAAAATGATGAAATGATATAAATTTGAATAATTAGTAATGGTCAAGGGTGATGATTAGAAGAAATAATTAATTTATCCAAATAATTAAAGAATTACTTAATTAAATAGACGAATAATTAGTGTAGAATCAATCAGACATTTTTAGGTGTCTACATTTACCTTGTTGATCACCGGTCTCAAGATCTTTATCAAGTTGAGTTTTGATCTTCCTTCCCCTCTTGGGTCTTTCAGTTGTTGGTGCCCAAAAACGGGTTTACACTTACTGAAAGGCAGAGACCAAGTTGTTTTCTCCTAAAAATATCTATGGAAAACCACTTCCAACTGTTTAATATTCTTCAAACTTGGACCAATAATGACAAAGATGCTAGATCCTTCTACACTTTAGGCTCTGCAGAACTAGGGAGGGTGATCCCCATGCTTATTTGTGATTTTATGCCACACTCACAAATCATGCATGAAACATAGCAAATAATCTCATATAAAGACTCAACAATAAGGGAGAATGCTCAGGAATGGCAAATTCCTCAGTGATCCTCAACTCGCTTGGAGCATGAGATGACTAACACTTATGACAACATTCATATAAAAATGAAAGTATTCTAATATTCAGCAAGTTATAGAAAATCAGTGGTGATTTTGAACAGTAAATAAATACCCGGGAATTCACTTAACTATGATTAGTGCCTTAGTCCATTGGGTACATGAATTCATACTGCATTAGACTGTACTTCTGACAGAATTTATCACAGCATATAACCAGAGATAATATTGCCTTACAATATATCATACTTGTAATCCCCACCCAAAACTACTTATCAAAATCCCTGTAAAGACCCATATCACTCTACAATTTCATTCAAGCATTTAATTGACCTATCAGACCAAAGCATGAACAAAAGGTTACATACACCACAACAATGCAATGAATGATAAAATCCTTGATAATATGAATTCAAAATATGATAGAACAATACACTGGAGAGAAATGGGTTTGAATCATGTATTTATTCATTAATTATGTTGTCTCTGTAAGAATACATTCCATACATAACTCCTTCAAGAACCTGCAAAAATCATAGACACAAGACTCTTTTCTATTTTTTGCTCTGTAAAATGACCTTTTACAATCCTTTTGTTTCATCTAGACTTTGCTATTTGGAAACAGAAATTCGAAACATATAAGGGACCAAAATTTTGAACCCCGTCTCATATCCCTGAATTCCCTTTTATAAAAACAAGGGAGCAAACAAGCTTCAAGCCAGAGGAGACACCTATCATCTAAGAATGATTACGCATAACCGCATTCTATTATACAAAACAATCATCCTTGAACTTGCTTATATTGGATCAAAATTTGCAGCTGCCTTCTTCAAAACTCATGATGAAAATTACCCCCATCCTGTCTTACGGGTTGCGAAATATGTGTCACTAGAAAACAAAAATAGTTATGCAATCAATTTATATCTTTCTATTCATCATTCAAAAACATGCCACTCCACGTGCTATAGTCTTCATCAGATGCCCAATTGAAGGTCATTACTGATGAATAATGATGAACAATAGATACCCTAACTGGTACTGAGAGGGGGGGGGTGAATCAGTACAGATAAAAACTTTCTCAACAACTTATCAAGTTAAAGCAATACCAACCGGTTGTCTTCATCACTGAACTTAACCATGGCAATACTGGTTAACAAAGTAAGACTTCAAACAACATAAACTAATAAGTCTGAACAGTTCAAATACATTCAATACTTGATAACAACTTCACCCATAAACATATGCATGAGGTGTGTCAACAACACCATAACCATTAGCTCTGCATGCATAATCACTCAATCAAAGAATACTTAATCATCACATGAAAAATGCACAACACATGACACACAAATTTTTTACGTGGAAACCCAAATGGGAAAAACCATGGTGGGGATGAATACCCACAATCTTGTTTTTGAACTCTTTTGAAGCTCACTCGGTTAGGAGCCTAGTCCGGTTAAAGACTTTACAAAAAGGTTCTACTATGAACTAATCCTGTTAAAGATCACCCGGTTAAGGGATGGCTATATACCCTGTTAAAGGTTGAAACCCTGTTAAAGGTTACCCCGCTAGAGGATTTAAAGAACTCAATGATCTTGAGTCACCTGGTTAGAGGATTTATAGTAAGCTTGTTAAAGATACCCAGTAAAGGGATTTTCCAACTGTTGAAATGTTTAGAAGATAACAAGTAAAAACTCTGATCTGATAACAACACTACATGCCAAGGAAGATCCTTTCAGTTCCTCTACTTCTGCAATCACACTCTGTAGTTTTCTCTTACTGGTTTGACAAGTATCTCATCACTCGGATACACACACAACATTTGCCGACAACTTACAATAACAAACATCATTGACCTTATAGACAACAATTAGGTTGGTAGCATAAACCCTAAACCCTAAGCATCTTAGGTTTACAATACAAGCGGTCCAATCCTGACTGTCCAAACACTTTACATAGAGCAATACAATCTCAAACAGATCACAAGACAATCTACATCGTTCATTCTTCACTGCACATAGAAATCAGTACCTCATCACGCTTTCTTCTCATACCACCAAGAAGAATGTTCATTCCCAAGGTAAACATTTAATGCAGTCAATCTTCTCATGCAAGATCCTCAAGGAAATCCTTCATGTGCACAAAGATGATGTGGCACATCAATCTCATCCTCATCTCTTAGCTAACTCATCACAGAATGTCATCGGTTTCATCACACAAGCAAGATTGCCAAACCAGAAACCCTAGAGCTGAGACTACCAACCGGTAGTCACACTCAGTGAAACCCCGACACTAGTTGACTATATCTCTTCATACCTCTTCATACCGGTTCACTAACTGCATATCGGTTCACTTACACTTTGACATCAATGACAACATACATTATCATCATATCAACATGTCGGTTCATCATATGCCAACAATCTCCTCCTTTGGCATTGATGGCAATACTCAGTGTAGCATTGCAACTGTAGACATCATAGACCGGTGTATTCTGCATCATCATATATCTTTTCCTCCATACATTAGATATCTTCTCCCCATACATCAAATATCTTCTCCTCCATACATCAGATATCTTCTCCCCATACATTAGATATCTTCTCCCCCTTTGACAACAATGCCAAAGTGGAGGCACAAGCTTTCATTCTCTACTATGCTTCTCCCCTATGGAGTAACATCCTTCAACACATCAATCCTGAAAGATTTGACACTGTAGTACCTGACTGATGCGGAGCACACAACTTTAGTTGACTTCATGAAGGGGCACAACCCCTAATTCACCTCTTAAATAGATAAATGTAGTGTTCAGTAAGGGCTCAGTGAATATGTCTGCTAGTTTCTCCTTACTGGAAACATGTTCTAGTACAACCTCCTTATTTTGAACCTTTTCTCTCAAGAAGTGATACTTAATCTCAATGTGCTTAGTTCTAGGATGCAATGCCGGATTCTTGGAAATATTTATTGCACTTGTGTTTTCAAAAAATATATTCACCGGTTCAGATACAGGTACTTTGAAACCTTCCAATACATATTTCATCCAGATTGCTTGAGTGCAGTTCATAAATGATGCCACATATTCTGCTTCAGTTGTAGACTGAGAAATACAACTCTACTTCTTACTTGTCCATGAGACTAGTCTTCCACCAAGAAAGAACGTTCCACCAGTTGTGCTCTTCCGGTCGTCCACATTACCTTCCCAATTGGCATCAGTATATACTTTGAGGTTATAGTCACCATTATATGGATACCACAATCCATAGTCAACTATTCCTTTCAGATATCTAAGAATCCTCTTGAAAGCTACCAAGTGGGATTCTCTAGGACATTTATGAAAATGAGCTACAATGCCCACTGCATGAGCAATATCTGGTCTGCTGTGCACTACATAGTGCAACTTACCGATCATTGATCGGTACTCGTTTTCATTCACCAATGCTGAATCATCTTCCTTAGTCATTTTATAGCTGGTCACCATCAGTGTACTAACCGGTTTGCTCTCCTCCATGCCAAAGGTCTTCAATACCTATTTGACATACTTGAACTGGGTAATAAAGATACCCTCTTTCATTTGTCGAATCTGTAACCAATGAAGAACTTTATCTCTCCAATCAGAGACATCTCAAACTCTTTCTTCATTTCATCTGCAAAAGCATGACTCATTTTATCATCTCCTCCAAAGATTATGTCATCTACAAATACTTCACAGATCAGAATCTTATCACCTTAAGATTTTAGATAGATGTTGCTATCCTCACTTGTTCTCTGAAATCCAATCTTCACAAGATGAGAGTGTAACCTTTCATACCATGCCCTAGGTAATTGTTTCAATCCATACAGGGCTTTGTGTAATCTACACACTATGTTACTATCTTCTGATAAGGCAAACCCTTCTGGTTGCTCAATATACACTTCCTCTTCTAGGATTTCATTAAAAAATGCAGACTTCACATCCATCTGATAAACCTTAAATCCCTTAAATGTTGTAAATGCAAGTAGCATTTGGACACCTTCTAGTCTAGCCATAGGAGCAAAGGTTTCTCCATAGTCTTTTCCCTCCTCCTGAGCATATCCTTTGCATACAAGTATTGCCTGGTTCCTTACAATCGTGCCTTCTTCATTTAGCTTATTCCTGAAGACCCATTTGGTACCTATGACATTTTTGTGTTCTGGTCTAAGTACCAGTGACCATGTTGCATTCTTTTCTATCTAGTTTAGCTCCTCTTCCATTAATTTAATCCAATCTTCATCTGCAAGTGCTTCTCTGGAAGTCTTGGGCTCTAATTCAAAAATCATGCAAGAGTTCTCCTTCACCTTTCTTCTTGTGAGTATCCCTACATCTTTATCTCCTATTATTTGCTTCGGATCATGATGTAGTTTCACATACCTAGGAATGACTCTAGCTTGATCTGCTAGTTTTTCCTCTTCTTCTTCACTTACCTCTTCTTCTTCTCCTATTGCAGCTTCTATTGGTACAGGAACACTGAGATCTTCACTTTTTTCTTTCTTAACTGGTTCCCAGAAGGCTATGCCCAGTTCACCTTCCACTTCTTCGCTGCAAGTTTCCTCAGGTTCCCCAAGGGATTCATCAACCCTGACATTGATAGTCTCAACAATTTTTTGTGTTCTATTGTTATAGCACTTGAGAGATTTTCTCTTAGTGGAATATCCTAGAAATATTCTTTCATCACTTTTAGCATCAAATTTGCTCAAATGCTCACCTCTCTTGATATAGCACTACATGCCAAGGAAGATCCTTTTCAGTTCCTCTACTTCTGCAATCACACTCTGCAGTTTTCTCTTACTAGTCTGGCAAGTATCTCATCACTCAGATACACACACAACATTTGCCAACAACTTACAATAACAAACATCATCGACCTTATAGACAACAATTAGGCTGGTAGCATAAACCCTAAACCCTAAGCATCTTAGGTTTACAATACAAGCGGTCCAATCCTGACCATCCAAACACTTTGCATAGAGCAATACAATCTGCATCATTCATTCTTCACCACACATAGAAATCAGTAACTCATCATGCTTTCTTCTCATACCACCAAGAAGAATGTTCATTCCCGAGGTAGACATTTAATGCAGTCGATCTTCTCATGCAAGATCCTCACGAAAATCCTTCATGTGCACAAAGATTATGTGGCACCTCGATCTCATCCTCATCTCTTAGCCAACTCATCACAAAATGTCATCGGTTGCATCGCACAAGTGAGATTGACAAACCGGAAACCCTAGAGCTAAGACTACCAACCGGTAGTCACACTCAGTGAAACCCCGACACCGGTTCACTACATCTCTTCATACCTCTTCATACTAGTTCACTAACTTCTTCCAATCTGCATACCAGTTCACTTACACTTATTGACATCAATGACAACATACATTATCATCATATCATATGTTGGTTCATCATATGCCAACAATTACTTCATCTGCTTTTGCCCTATATGGAATATACTTAACGACTACTTGGTTTGCCTCTCTTTCAAAAGTTTCAAAAAATATCCCTGTAGCAATTATCTTATCCATACTATCCTCCAGCATATCCATATTTAGCCCATCACAAATCATTTCTACCTGAAGGTTGATGACTCTCTCTGCCTCTTCCTTCCAAGACTGCAAAGGCTTAACTGCCCCTTCTCTATCTTCAATATCTGGAAACAGAGTTTGTTCTAATTCACTAAAACTCTTCATCAATTCCCTTATATTTCTTTCTATATTTTCTGGCAGAATTTGGGATTCCTACATTGATTTCACCGACAAAAATGTTGGTTGGAGTGCATGTGGCCTCTCACTATGAAATTTGGGAGCCATGGACATCATTCTAAGCTCATTTCCCCTTTGTAACCACTTTGTAAAAAGGGGAATTGCCACTTTTTTATCATCATTAAACTTTTGAAAAGCATCAAAAAGTAAAGAATATAAGGCATGAATACTATTTAACATACTTTCAATTTTTTCATTTAAATGTGTTAGCATAGAGCTAACTATATCCTTCTACTCCTCAGCTGATTGTTTTTTCAGATTCTTTCAATTTATTTTCTAAATCAACAATCTTCTCCAAAAGCTAAGACTCATTTGGTTTAGTTGATCTTGTAGTATCAAGCTCATCATCATCATCATATGCGACTAATACCATGCCAAGGATATTAGTACTTGTATTTAATTGAGTTGCTTCTCCCTTGGACCATAGGTGGTGACCTGGATGTTGATGGCTCAGGCGGTCCTACAAGTGCAAGATATGAAACCTTTATTTGTCCTTGCTCTAGGAGTTGCACTCTCGTTCGCAACTCCACACATCTTTTCTGAGATGCATTGTAATCATTAAAAAGCTTGTCAAATTTCTTCATTAGATCATCCCTCTCTAAAGCTTCCTTTTTTGCACTCTCATGTGCCAGCTTAGCAACATCGACATTCAATTTTGTAGCCTCTACACTTGATGTGTCGGCTACTCTCTTTATAACAAGGCTTCCCCTCAAGTTAGGGTTTAAATCATTGATGTCAGGCTTCCTAGGTCCCTGCTCTAATGCCCATATAGCCAAGGTTGCATAATCATCTAGAAAGTCTGATCCTCTTAATGCTAACCCTGCTTCTTCTTCCTTTGACTTCCATATAGCGTCAAATGTCACTGCATCTGCTATATCCCATTCTGGCAATATGAAGTCTCCAGCTTGACTTATAATTTTTTTCTCCTCATCAGCAGTGATTTCCTTGAAGTCTTCCTTCATTTCACTTTTTACTTCCTCTTGGATTTCTTGGTCTAATCTATCTGGCCTTTGGGCCTTCCTCTAAGCAATCCTTCCTTTGTATTCCTCAACCTTTATTTTCCATGTACTAATTGCAAAAAGGCCGGGCTTTTTACAAATGCATGATCCTCGAGGAAATTATCACATGCCTCCTTTCTTGCATCTTTGAAGGCTATACCCTGGATATCCAAGGGAATAAGATCTAACTCCAAATTAGGAGGCAATACAGGAATACCCATATGCATTTATGCACTTGTTGCAACAAACCTATCTCCCTCCACCTGAGCTTCATCTTAACTTACTGGTGAGAAAGATACAGCTGATGGCAAGGGACTTCTATCAGAATCTTCAAGATCAATGATTCTAACTCCTTGAAGAGGCTTAGTTTGTATCTTGGGGAAAGGCTCTAAACTCATCTTCTTCTTACCCTTTCTCCTTATCAATCTCCCACTACCATTGCTACTATCCTCTTCTTCAGTTACTTCATCTGGTTTAGGGGTACTCCTTCAACATGATCATTCAGGCTCAGAGGAGGAAGGATAATAACTTAAACATGTCTTAGGATGTTTTTCTCATGTTTCAATCATGCATTTTGTGTTTGTAATAAAGTACCTAAAGTAGCTAACCACGGGTGTCTTACCAGTCCAATACTCATAAGGAGTTTTGTCCTTACCTTTCTTGATGAGTACCCGGTTCATTGTGTAGACTGCAGTGCTCACCACTTCTCTCCAAAAGGTGTGAGCTACCTTTCCTTGAATCAACATGGTTCTAGCTACTTCAACCACAATCTGGTTATTCCTCTTTGCTAGGCCATTCTGCTATGGAGTCCGGGGGGTAGATAGTTGCCTCTTGATGCCAAATTCTTCACAATACTTGTTGAATTCATCGGAAGTGAATTCCCCTCCTTGATCAGTTCTGAGACACTTGATCCTTTTACGGCTTTCCTTCTCCACTAATGCTCTAAAAGCTTTGAACTTCACAAAGGCTTCAAACTTGTCTTTCAAGAATGTGACCCACATCATTCTTTAGCAGTCATCAGTGAGAATCATGAAGTACCTATCACCCTGCACACTTCTAGTTTTCATAGGACCACACAAATCATTATGCACAAGATCAAGCAAGTTGTCAGCAGTGAAAGATTTACCTTTAAAGGTTGAGGAAGAAATTTTCCCCAATTGACACTCTCTGCACAAGGTATTATCCGGTTTGCTTAGCATCGACAACCCTCTAACTGCCTTGATCTTACTAGCCTTCACAATGTTATCAAAGTTTACATGGTAGAGTCTCCTATGCCATATCCAGCTATCATCAAACTTAGCCATAAGACATGTACTTATATTTGCCTTCAGATGAAATAGGTTACCTTTGGTCTGCATGTCGGTGGCCACCAATTCACCATCTTTTCCTTTGATTCTGCAAACTCCATTCTTGAATTCCAGAGTGAGGCCACTGTCATTTAGCTGGGCAACACTTAGAAGGTTGTGTCTGAGACCATCAACCCAGTACACATTGTCAGCAATGCTGTTTCCATTCAGAGAGATGGACCCTCTGCCTTTGACCATGCATGGTACATCATTGCCAAAGCGAACCACACCTCCATCATACTCCTCCAAGGATAGAAACTTTCTCCGGTCACTAGTCATATGGTGAGAACAACCACTGTCAATGATCCACTCATTGGAATTATCAAACCGGGAGACAAGAGCCTTCTTGTCTGACACATCTTCTTTGACAACAACAAACACAATATCTTCATTTTCTTCATCCTTTGATTCTTCATCTATGACACCTTCATCAACTGCCACAAAACAGTTTCTCCAGTTTCCTCCTTTGAATTTCTTGAACCTTTCTGGTTTTTCCTTGTTATTGCCATTAGGACAGTTTATAGCAATATGTCCTATCCAGTTACAAGTAAAGAATTTCAAAGGTAGCTTACCTTTGTATTTACCGGTTCCTTTAGGAAGCTTCCTGGCAAGGAGAGCTTCAAATGCCATCAGAATCTCCTCATCATCCATTTCTCTGCTCTATCTAGGTTCACCACTAGTGCTAGCTTCTTTTCCTTTTCTGGATGGTATAGCAGAGGCTTTAAAAGTTGATTCAGTCTTTTGAACACTGCCATCAAAACTATTTAGCTCATAGGCTGTCAACTTGGCTATGATGGAGTCCAAGGATACCTTAGTCTTGTATATTGATCTCAACTCTTGAATAGCAGCAACCCTTATTGCATAGATCGGCAATAGGGATCTCAGGACTTTGCTTAACACAGTGGAATCTTCTATTTTGCCACCTGCACTCTTGATTTCTCCAACAACTATTTTGATTCTTATTCCATACTACTAAATGGTCTCACCTTCAACCATCCACATATCTTCAAACTTTCCTCTTAGGATTTCTTCCTTAGCCTATTTTACATGTTCATCACCACCATAGATATTTTCAACAACATCCCATACCTCTTTGGGATTTACCTTGTCCTGAACATCAATAAACTCAATGTTAGATAGACTACTAATAAGGGCTTCCATGACTTGCCCATTTTCTTGTATCTCTCTTTTGGTCATCGGTGAGAGTACTGGTAGGGACAACATAACTCCAGTGTTGAGCACCCATGCTTCTGATGAATATCTTCATCCTATCTTTCCATATACCGAAATTTTCCCTGTTAAACTTTGGACCTTCCCTCTTCATCATTTGACTGGGATCTTTACCTCAAGCGGTTAAGCTTACAACATAGAGGACCTAGAGGGCTCTGATACCATTTGATAACTCAATGATGAATGAATATTACCAAACCAGTACTGAGAGGGGGGGGGTGAATCAGTACAGACAAAGTATAGACCTAAACCGGTTCAGCAACAATCACTCCAAATGACTCGCAAACAGTGACACCGGTTTGAAACAAAGTGCAACCGGTAAAACTCAGAACAACTAAAACAATCATAAACTGGTTACTCACTGAGCTTTCCACTCAACTCAGAACTACACTACCATTTCACCCTTATGTATGAATAGGTAATCTATCATCATATCTTCACAACAACTAGTTTAATATGTTTTATTGACAAGCATATAACACAAAACCATCATATGCTTAACAGGTAATAACAAAGCATCACACATGACACATATTTTTCATGTGGAAACCCAACTGGGAAAAACCACGGTGGGGATGAATACCCACAAGCTTGTTGTTGAACTCTTTGGAATTCCGCTCTGTTAGAAGCCTTATCCGGTTAAAGACATTACAAAAAGTTCTGCTAGGAACTGATCCTGTTAGAGATCACCCCGTTAAGGGATGGCTACAATACCTGGTTAAGGGTTAAACCCTATTAAGGGTGCCTTGTTAGAGGATTTCAAGAGCTCAATAGCTAAAGGATTTCCAGAGCTCTCTAGCTTTCCAGATCTCAATAACTTTGAGTTACCTTGTTAAGGGATTTACAGCAAGTCGGTTAAGGCTACCCTGTTAGGGGATTTTCCAACTATTGAGGTGGTTAGAGATCAACAGGTATTTCAATGATTTGGTAATAGCACTCAATGCCAATGCAGATCCGCTTAAGCTCCTCTTCACCTTCTGCACTTACACTCTGTAGGTATCACTTCTCTCTTCTGGTCTGGCAAGGATCTCGTATCCCTTCTCTTGGATACTCACACACAACTTTTGCCATCAAGCTCTGAAATAATCACAACATCGACCTTATAGGACAACAGACAGGTCGGTAGCATAAACCCTAAACCCTAGACCTGTTAGGTTAAGGAATTCAAACAGTTCAATCCTAATCATTGATCATACTGTATTAAATGCAACAGATCTTGAATAAATCTCAAGACATTCTCCATCGTTCATTATCCACCAATTTCATGGCGGTTGATAATCCATCACGTGTTTTCACTGTTTACAAACTTCACACATTCTTGAGGTAGATAGGGATAGTCTTCTTCATGCAAGATCCTTCACACGCGCAAGGTTGACATGGCAACACAATCTGTTCTTTGATATATTGCTTATTTATTACACAAAGATCATTGGTTGAGTCATACAGGCTTGAAGCACTTCATCCGGAAACCCTGAAGTTGAGACTACCACCCAGTAGTCATACAACACTTCCATGTGTCGGTTCCCATAACCATATGCCGGTTCATCTTGAACAAGCACACCACTTCACTTTGCCACAAATGTCGGTTCACGGTGTTATTCCAGTTCTCACATATGCCGGTTCCCATAACCATATGTCGGTTCATCTCTCTTCAACATATTGACATCAATAACAACATACAATTTCATTATGTTCACATATTGGTTCACATAATGCCAACAAGAATTTTGCAGGAGGATTAAGGGAGATGTGTGTTTGATCAGCCCATAGGTAGACATCTCTATGTGGCTACCTAGCCCTTAGACTGCAATAGTTACCCTAGAAGACAATTGGTGATGATTCTAGGTGTGTAACCTTGGAATTCTTAATGGTTTATGGTTGTAAGGTGTGTCCATTTTGATATAGTTGCTTCACAAATTGAGGCCTAATTAGCCCTTTAGGACAGTTGGTCATCACCGGGTTCAGACCTTTCCTTGTCAGATCTTGACTTCTCCTTTTGGGGGATTATGTAAGACCATAAAGGGTATCTGAATCAATGATTTCTTTGCCAGGGTGTTTTGAAAAGTTTGGACTTAAGTTCCCATTACCTGTCTCTAAGGGCTATAAGCAAATAGGCCTAATTGTGAAGGTGTCATAGGGAATTGGGTTAAATCCTTCAAACCAGTGTTTGGTCTAGTCCATGTGAGTATTGTATGATCCAAAATAGGTCTTGTGAAGGTCAGGAACCTTAGGATTATTCATGATGCATAATGGAGGAAGTTACCCAATTTGAGTAGTATGAATCTTGGAGTGAAATAAGAAGTTGGAACTAAGGTTGTAGAGCCTTGCTTTGTAGGATCCTATTGGTGTTTTGAAGGGTCAGTGTCATACATCCTAAAGTGTTTGACAAGTTACAAGGAGGGATCTATATCAAGTGGTATCAGAGCTAGTAACGACTTTGGTAAAGAGATAGCGATTTTGAGAAAATGGCAGATGGAGAGGAAGATTGTTTCACAAGTTACAAGGAGGTCTCTACATCAAGTGGTACCACCAACATGGAATTGGAAAAGATTGTGAGAGAGCAGGCCAATGCTTACAAGGCCATGCAAAAGGAGATAGAGAGGTTGAGGGGTAGAGTAGATGGGAAGGAAGATGGAGGCACTGGTAGTGATGAAGAAGGGGATGAAGATGAGATCCCTATAGTAGAGGAAGAGGTGATTCCTCCTAATCAAAGGCACTTCCTTAATGCCCTCAAGTCCATGGAGAGAAGAACCATGGAACAGAATATTGATTTGCCAACTTTCACTGGGAAGATGGAACCAGATATAGTGGTGGATTAGATAGACTCCCTATCCACTTTCTTTGAATGTGAAGACATTCTAGGGCACTAGAAGGTGAATATTTCTAAATCCAAGTTGAAGGGAGATGCCCTAACTTGGTGGAACTTTGTCCAGGAGGAGAGAGAAAAGGAAAACAAACCCAAGATTGTTTCTTGTAAAAAGATGGCTGCCTTAGTAAAGGAGGCTTATGTACCCAAGGATTATGAAGTTCAACTTCATAAGAGGAGGCAAAATCTCAAGAATAAGGAGATGGATGTGAACTCCTACACTGAGAAGTTCCAAAGGCTATGTATGAAGACTAAGACAAAGGAGGAGGAGAGTGAAAAAGTTTCCCGGTACTTAAATGGATTAAGGTACAACATCCAAGAAGAACTAAACCTCCTTATCCTAGATATAGTTGGTAAATGCCATCAACTTGCCATCAAGGTGGAAGAGATAATCAAAAGGAGACAAGATCAGAGCAATAAAAGAAGAGGAAGACAATAGAGAGGGGGAAGAAGTTTTTTCAGAGGTAAGGGAAATGATTTTGAAAATCAAGGTGAAACAAATCAAGAAGGCACTAAAGGAGAAAGTAGTAACAATAACAATGGAGGATACAATCAGAGGGGTAACTTTAGAGGAAGAAGACCACCATTTAGGGGAAGATCTCAATGTAGAGGTCCAATCAGATGCTATAACTGCAATCAAGAGGAGCACATGGCCAATAGGTGTCCTAACAAGCCTAATAGTTCCATGGGGGAAAGAATATGTAACTTGGTCCAAGAATCTGATTGCCAAAGTGTGGCAAGTGCAAATACATACCAGAGTGTCAATACCCCTTATAGATATGGTTACCCTAAAAGAGGTGAAGATTTAATGATCAGAAGAGTAGTAACTACCATGAAGATGGATGACAAAGAACCCCCACAGAGAAAGTCTCTATTCAAGACCACTTGCAAAGCGGGTGGAAAGGTATGCAAGGTTCTAATAGACTCTGAATCAACTGAAAACTTTGTGTCTCTAGAAATGGTGCAGAAGATAAAATTGAGAAGACTACCTCACTCTTGGCCCTATAAGGCCTCATGGCTCACCCAAGGTCAACAAGCTATTGTGGAAGAGCAGGCTTGGGTAGAATTCCATATTGGAGCCTATAAGGATAGGTTATTGTTTGACATTGCAAAGATGCATGCTTGCCATCTCCTATTTGGGAGGCCATGGAAATTTGATTTGAAGGCACAACATGATGGTGCTAGGAACACATATTCAATCACTGAAGATGGTAAGGTGATAGAGTTGTTACCTTTGATGGAGAGTGAGGAGGAAACAAAAGCAAAGGATGTCAAGGTGTTGGTGGTAGGAGGAAAGTAATTCATGAAGAAGATAACAGATGAGGGCATTGTTTGTTATTCTCTTATTCCTAGTCCCAAACTGACAAAGGTGGAGAAGTCTGAAGACAAGAAAGGAGACAGATTGAGGTTGGTTGACCCTGTAGTGCAACAGTTACTAAACAAGTACAAAGGTGTCATCTCTTATGGCATGCCAAGGACACTGCCTCCTATGAGGGATATAAATCATTTCATAGACCTTATACTTGGATCCACCCTGCCTAACAAAGTATCATACAAGCTCACCCCAGATCAGAATGTTGAGATGACAAAACAAATCCAAGAACTGTTGGAGTCCGAACTGATTAGCAAAAGTTTGAGCCCATGTGTAGTCCCTGCAGTCTTGGCACCGAGAAAGGAAGGCACTTGGAGACTTTGCATAGACTCGAGGGCTATCAACAAAATTACTATCAGGTATAGATTTCCAATGCCTAGGATTGAGGACTTGTTAGATTGCTTGGGGGGTGCTAGATATTTTACAAAAATTACTTGAAAAGTAATTACCATCAGATTAGGATTAGGCCGGGAGATGAGTGGAAGACTGCATTTAAAATAAATGAGGGTTGTATGAGTGGAAGGTCATGCCCTTTGTCTTATCTAATGCACCAAGTACCTTTATGAGGTTAATGAATGAAGTTTTGAGGGATTTCATAGGAAAGTTTGTCATAGTCTACCTAGATGACATTCTAATTTTCAGTCAAACCAAAGAAAAGCACCTAAAACTTGTACACCTGGTCCTAAGGAGATTGCATGAAGAGAAATTAATGATCAATTTGGAAAAGTGTTTGTTTATGTAGGAAGAGATCATCTACTTGGGATTTGTAATCTCATATGGTGAGTTGAAAATGGATCAAGAAACGATGAGTGCTATATTGTCTTGGCCTACACCTAGAACAATGAATGATATTAGAAGCTTCCATGGTTTATCCACATTCTATAGGAAATTTATAAGGGGATATAGCCATATTTGTACTCCAATGTTTGACACCATAAAGGGAGGACAAAATTGCAGGTTCGGTTGGACTAAAGAGGTAGATAACTCCTTTGACACATTGAAGAAGAAAGCTGCAGAGCAGCCGGTCCTTGTCGTACTTGATTTCAATAAAATATTCCAAGTGGAATTTGATGCTAGTCACATGGCTATTGGGGAAGTTCTTAGTCAGGAAGGAAGGCCCGTTGCCTTTTTCAGTGAGAAATTAAATGAGGCAAAGAGGAGGTACTCATCCTATGACCTAGAGATGTATGCTCTAGTGCAATCCTTGAAAAAGTGGAGACACTACTTACTACCAAAGAAGTTCATAGTTTTCACAGATAATCAGGCCCTCAGTTTCATAAATAGCCAAGAAAATTTTAACCATAGGCATATGAAGTGGGTAGAGACCCTACAAGCCTTCACTTTCACTCTTAAGCATAAGAAAGGGGTCAATAATAAGGTGGCAGATGCTTTGAGCAAAAGAGTATTAACCACAAATCAGATCTAGTTGGAGAGTGTTGGAATAGACTCCTTGAAGGCCATGTATGAGGATGATGAAGACTTTGGAGAGATCTACCAGGTATGTGCATCTTTTGATGAGCGGTTTCATGTTGATTTCTCTGAATTTCTAATACAAGATGGATTTTTGTTTAAGGGTGCACAGTTGTGCATACCCAAATGCTCTATGAGACTAAACATAATCAGGGAGAAGCACTGTGGAGCAATGGCAGGCCATTTTGGCCTTGACAAGACACTAGACTTGGTGAAGAGGTACTACTTTTGGCCCAAATTGTAGACAAATGTCAAGAGATTTTTCAAGACATGTGTGATGTGCCAAAAAGAAAAGGGGAAGTCCACCAATTCAGGCTTATACTAGCCTTTACCCATTCCTTCAAGACCATGGGAAAGTATAAGTATGGATTTTGTTTTAGGATTGCCTAGGACAAGAAAAGGTTATGATAGTGTTTTTGTAGTGATGGATAGGTTTAGTAAAATGACACACTTCTTGCCATGTAAGACCACCTATGATGCTTCTTATGCTGCAGATTTATTTTTCAAAGAAATTATCTGAATACATGGTTTGCCTTTGACCATAGTCTCTAATAGGGATGTGAAATTTATTGGACACTTTTGGAGGACTCTTTGGAAGAAGCTTGGCACAAATATATCCTTCTCCTCAGCCTATCATCCCCAAACAGATGGCCAAACTGAAGTTGTAAACAAATCATTGGGAAATCTGCTAAGTAGTTTGACTAGGCAATATGGAGAGAAGTGGGATAGCATATTGTCTCGAGCAGAATTCTCTTATACTAATATAGTGAATAGAAGCACTGGTAAGTCACCTTTATAAGTTGTGTATGGCATCCACCAAAGGGGTGTGTTGGATTTAAGGGAACTACCTTAAGGAGAATCCATTAGTGCAGATGGAGAAACCTTTACCACCTCCATAAAGGAGATACATGACCAAGTTAAATCTCACCTTCAAAAATCTACAAAAAGGTATAAGGCTCATGCTGGTAAGAAGAAGAGGGATGTCCAGTTTGATGTGGGAGACTTAGTGTGGGTTCACTTGAGGAAGGAAAGACTTCCAAAAGGCAAATATACAAAGTTTATGTAGAGGAAGATTGGACCCTATCAAATGTTGAAAAAATGTGGAAAAAATGCTTATGAACTCCAACTCCCACCTAATCTTGGTTTGTCACCCATTTTTAATATATGTGACTTAACTCTTTACAAATGTAGTGTTGATGCAGGAGAAGAAACAATTCAGGTTGTAGCAGATGATGACATTCCCAAACATGAACCACCAAAGTTACATAAAGGTTTGGACATCAAGGTTGCAAAGAGGTCAAGGAAAAAAGTATATATGGAGTATTTGGTGGCCTGGCAATGACAACCAGATTCTAAAGCAGTCTGGATGATAGAGCAGCAAATCAAAAACCATGATGCAGACCTGCAGACTCTCATCTCAAGTGGACTTGAGATTTCTTCTTTCGGGGAGTATGGTGCAGGGGAACCCCTTAAAAATGATCATTCAAGCTCAAAGGAGAAAGGATAAGACCTTAAACATGTCTTAGGATATTTGTGTTTGTAATAAAGGACCCCATCTTGTGAGCCAAACTCCTATTTTGGCATCTTGATAAGCCAATTAGGACTTTTGGACAAAAGGGGAATAAGTATGCTTAGGATATGTTTGTCCTAGTGGTTTTAGTTTTTTTATGTTCTTCTAGGGTTTTTAGAGGTTTTAGTCTTGACCCAAGTCATTTGGGTACAAGAAATCACATTTTTGACAACTTTGTCAAAAGTTGTCATGAGCAAATTTTGTGCAATTTTTGAATTCTTGTTGGTCTAACTCCTCCAATGGCTCTAACCTCTTGTTTAAAATTGAGAGAAGTTTTAGAGGGGTATAAACACCTTGAGGACACAATTCCCAAGGAGAGAATGTACGAAGAAACATTTTATGATTGCAAACAATAAGAAATTCTGAGTTTTTTCTGCAACTGTGAGGTTTTGGCATGAGGTACAGAGTTGTACGGATTGGGACCAATCCCCAATGTTGTGATTTTATTAGTTAAAAGAGTTATCAATGGTCTAGTCTTTATTTGAGGTCTTGATCATTTTTTTTGCTCTAGATATCCAAGTTTTGTTGTAGGTACCCGAAATACCAGGGTTTACCTAGGGTTTTGCCTTTCCATGGCCATAACTTGCAACCTATTCATCAAGAACTCATGGAAGTGGGTGGGATACAAGTGTGGCCTATGTAATCTATTATTCCAAAATCATTTTTTAGGAGGATTAAGGGAGACATGTGTTTGATCAGGCCATAGGTAGACATCTCTATGTGGCTACCTAGCCCTTAGACTGCAATAGTTACCCTAGAAGACAATTGGTGATGATTCCAGGTGTTTAACCCTAAAATATATAATTCTTTATGGTTACCAACATTATCATGGGGTTTTGGTTTTAATTTGTGTCCATTTTGATATAGTTTATTCACAAATGGAGGCCTAATTAGCCCTTTAGGACAGTTGGTCATCACCGGGTTCAGACCTTTCCTTATCAGATATTGACTTCTCCTTTTGGGGGATTGTGTAAGACCATAAAGGGTATCTAAATCAGTGATTTTTTTTCCATGGTGTTTAGAAAAGTTTATACTTAAGGTCCCATTACCCGTCTCCAAGGGCTACAAGCAAATAGGCCTAATTGTGAAGGTGTCATAGGGAATTGGGTTAAATCCTTGAAACCAATGTTTGGTCTAGTCCATGTGAGTGTTGTATGATTAAAAATAGGTGTTGTGAAGGTCAAGAACCTTAGGAGGCTTCATGATGCATAATGGAGCAAATTACCTAATTTGAGTAGTATGAATCTTGGAGTGAAATGAGAAGTTGGAACTAAGGTTGTAGAGCCTTGCTTTGTAGGATCCTATTGGTGTTTTGAGGGGTCAGTGTCATACATCCTGAAGTGTTTGAAAAGTTACAAGGAGGGCTCTACATCATTTTCTCTAACTCTTTTGTGAGGAAATTCCTGAACGGATCTCTATGCTATCACACCACTTTCTCTTTGGGATACAAGAGGTTGTGAGCTTAATTGTTGTTAGCCATGAAATTCTTCAAGTCTAGCTAGCTTCTCCCTTAAGACCTTCATCAATTCATCAAAAAATTTCATAACAAATTCAATCTTGGTATAAGATGGGGAAAACTCCTTTAAAGAATACCAGGAGAATTTGACACCAGTAACTTGATTCTTAATGTCTAATAACCCCTCATGAATCTTTTCCTCAAGATAAGGGGCAAAGTCCAAAACTACTGTAAAGTCCAGATGTTGTATCTGCATAGCCATGTACATGAAATCAGGCAGCATTACTATAATGGGACTAAAACCCAATACTTGGCATAGAGAGAAGAAAGTAGCTTGGAAATAGGGAGCGAAAGCACCAATTGGGAATGACTCTTCTAAACTAGGGCAGATATGGTATGTTGTACTTTTGGCTCTGGCTAAGTGCATTGGAAGGAAACTCTTTCTAATTAATTCCTTCATCTTGTAATACTCTGCCTTCTTTTCATTTAAATCTATTGGTACCAGGATAGGGGATGGCTCATATAAGTCAAAAATCTCTTGAAATTCCTCCCTTCTAATGGTTAACAAAATATCCCCATCATTTCCCCTGATAACCCTTGAAACTGGGTCATATGTGTCTGCAACAACCTTGAGTAAATCAACATCCATAAAAACACTCGGTACTACCAACTTGCCCAAGTCATACTACCATGGACTAGATAATGGGGGATTTAATTTCCTTTGTCCATACCATAATTTGAAAATCTCTAATCCAATTGCAGGTATATTAGCATCCGCCAAACAAAATGCTTTCTCAATTAACCCTTCCCCTAGGGTTTTTCCATCCACAAACCTCTCTCCTTGTTGCTTATCATTTGTAAAAGGCTTTAACTGGTCCAAGAAATCATTATAAATATTTATTTTCATATACTCCACCCGCCCTGAATGTTTCCGTGAGGGAGCCATTTTCTTCAACTAGGGATTTCTATGCTTTTGATTTTCGCTAGAGATGACAATTTTGTGTCGCAGAGGGTCATTTCAGTCTCCTTCAGCAGCAAGAAATTCTTTAGAACTGCTATGAAATCTTTTGCGAATGAAAAACCTTTTAAGAGTTTTTTAAGTATTGTCTGGGAAAGGACGCAAATGTCTCGTCGACCATTAATATTCGTGCAAGCAAAACAATGACTCATAAGTTTGTATTTAAAAAGTTTGAAAACTAGTCGTCAATTGTCCTCCTAGTTGGCCAATCCAATGATCATCTCCTTGTTGACTCAACACTTGTTCTTTCATCTGTATCAATGACCCCACAAAATCGTGACAAATCAACAACACCTCATCTTTATGTCGAACTCCATCAATGGTCCCAATGTAGGTCTTTCTGGCTAACTCAAGACGTGACATCATCCCGCTATGCCACGGTCCATAACCACCTCACAACTTCCATCATGGGAATATGAGGGTCGTCTGATCTACTCAAAGTTTACTGCATAGCATACTTCTCATTGACTCTTCTTGAACTTAAAAATTGAGCACCTTTTACCTCAGGATAAAACATCCTCGTTCATTCTGAGTATGTGCAAATTGATGGGACTATTAGTAACTTGACCTTTACTGCTTGAGAACCGGTAACACAAATCTTTCGATCGGTTACATTGGTAACTCTGCTAGTTTTCACCAATAACACACGACACAATCTCGTGATGTCGCGGTCATTAAAATCCTTGCATCTTTGATCGTGGGGAAGTGCTAGCCGTTGGATCCATCCTTTCTTTAACAGATGGTCGGGGTACTTAGGACTTGTCAAACTTAGGAAAATATAAGTGCGGACATAAGTATTTTAAAAGGGGACCGATTATAAGGAATTTCATGCAGATGACTTAGGGATAGCATATTTCACGAACTGGTTCATCACCACTTAATACTTAGGAAATGAAAATGGCCCCGCGAATGAAAGTAAAACCCTAATCCTTAAGTGAGAAAAAGGTAACAATAGAATATATCAAGGACCAAAAACTTATTTTCAAACCACTTTTTAATCATAAAAGACACAACCCTTATAGCCCTAAACCCTGATATTCTTGACCAAGGGCAAAAATAAAACTAGGATGACCAAATTTTGCAAGACATAATTTTAGGTCCCATCACCGGTAAGGGTAGGTTTAGATTTAGCTTTCTTGCTTTTCTCCGCACCACCAGATTGTGGTTTCCTCACAACTCTGACAAACTCTCCTTTCTTCTTAGCCTCATCTACTTCTCCATATAATTCGATCGTAGAGTCCACTAGAGACACAAAAATATAGATTTGTCTAGGCTTCTCCTTTTGCTTCAAAATTCCCTTTCCGGATGAGCTCTATCCTAATGATAGTACTACAAGATTAGGGGTAGGCTTGTTCTCTTTTGGCTTGGCTTTAGAGGGAATCGATTCAGCCTTAGGCTTCTTGGTTTCCTCCTTAGCATCCATTTGTGCATGTTTCTCCCTAGCTTGCTTCACTACCTCCTAGGTAAATCCCATTTGCACTGCCACTTCCTCAGCCATCTAAGATACTTTCCTCTTCCTTGCAGGTGTTGTGAATAGGTTGTGCAACTCTAGGTCTTTCTCCTTAAATGTACCAAACCTTTCTTCTTTGTCATCAACTGACTGACTCAACATATGTTGAGCATATGCATCAAGGATAGTAGTATCAACTTCATAACCCATTGGAAGAATCCACACAATCCTTATCTCAACAACTTCCATTACACATTGGTCTTTATCAACCATGAAGCAAATTGTTTTCTCATACTTCTCCACTATCTCCTTTGGGATTCTTTCTCTGCTCTTCATTGTGGCTTGAAAAGTTTTGAAATAACCCCACATAGTAGATATCCTCATTGTGACATCACTAATCCCTTCCTAGATTTGCATATCAAATGGCTTTTCATAGGCCTATGGGACCTTTCCTTGAACACCGGGGATTTCATTCATGAAATATATAGCCAAATAAATGATAAGGGTGCCAAAATCAAAGGTGTGCTTCTTGTCTTGTTTAATTTTCTTTAAATTTCTCAATAACTCATTCAAGAGAACCGTACATAAATCATACCTCTTATCTTCCTTCAACATCAGATAGGCAAAGTATATTGTTGTAACAGAGACAAAGTTTTGTCTACTTGACTGGTATACTTTATATCCAACCACCATTGATGCAAACTTGACATCATACTCCAGAATGTCATTGATTGTCATCCCTCTATTGTCAAATTAAGAACCAGTGGTGGCAATCATAGTGTTGTTTGATAATTTCCTTAAGCTAGGAACTTCACCAAATGTGCTCAAACAAGTCACAGCCTGGATTGCTTTCTTAGTGATCTTGTCAGGCTTATCCAACCACATAAATTCATCATGAATTCTGCTGATTATGAACCAGATCCATTCTTTCTCATCCAATGTTAGGAAGTGTATGAACTGAGAGAAACCCTTGGCCTACAAATGCTGATATTTTGCCTTGAGATTCCCCAAGTTGTTCACCAAATGATTCTTATACAATGTCAACATGAGCTAGTGTTATCAAGTTTATCAAGATCACAATGGATATATGCCTTGATGTCCTTATTGTGAACAACATCATAGGGTACATAGGAAAACTCTTCTTCCAGATCTATCTCTCAAGTTTGTCAACTTTGTCCTGATTCTCCATGCATTGATCTTCTTTCTCCTTTAGCTTGTCCATCAACTCTTTCCTCTTTTCTCTTGAAGTGTTCACTTGATCCTTCAAGTTACTGGTCTCATTTCTTGTTGTATCAAGATCCTCAAGTGCCACACTAAGCCGCCTCTGAAAACTAGAATCCATTGATTCAATCTCCTAGACCTTCCTCAAGCAGTTATGATTCCTCAGAGGAACTAGGCTTTGATACCAATTGTTGGAATCAAGGAACACTGAGAGGTGGGTGAATCAATGTTATACTAGTTAACAATTTTTTTAATTTAACTTTAAACAACCGAAAGCATAAGCATGAAACTGAAATGCAAAAACTCAAAACAACCAACCACAAAATTATAACACCAAGATTTTTACATGGAAATCCAAATTGGAAAAACCACAACAGGATTTTAACCCACAATATTATTCTTCTATGGCCAGTAGCAAAATAATATTACATGAGGGGGAATGCACAAGCATTCAGGCACAGTGCCTAGAGCTCACTGCTCAATTACAAAAAGGGCTACAACCTCAGAAGGCTCACTACCTTACTGATCAATTATAGTGATGAAATAAAATGAAATAACTCCAAAACAACATCTAACAATTCCTAGATGAGTTCCGGTTAAGTGCCAAATCATTGACTGTATTTGCTCGACAACTTTGCTATGTTTCTTGTCTCAGTCAGCTACCAGATCAAGAATGCGCATGTGAAACTACACTATAAATGATTCTCAATCACCACTCACTCGTATATCAATCATACCACACACCAAAAGGACCTTCTACACCGGTCTTATATATCCCAATCACAAAATAATTATTTATCAAGTCAACATGTTAATGCAATGTGTAGTCATATGTTTGCTTGACCGGTTCACCAAAGATAAATGTGGATCACCAAATCGATGATAAAATGATGTCTCTATGTCGACCCAATCATCCTATGCATGATTCCTAGCACCGCAATTGCCGGAAAGCTTCTAGACCAAAATTGCTCTGGTCAACCTAAAATACCCATTAACTGGCTACTAGTTGACATCCTCTTCTGAATATCAAGATCCGTGATTACCGGATAGGATTATCGAGAAGAGTTGCCATCAATTAAAACCGAAAACCAATAACCAAGCATTAGAATGTACTGGATGAGTGTCAATTGCCAAAAACCTCCTTCATCATGTCTCCACCCCTATAGTAATCCTAGTACTTTTGTAGGAATTTATCCTTCATTGTGTCCCAACTTGTAATAGCATTTATTTTCGAACCCATAAACCATCTCAAAGAAGCATCTTTCAAGGTTGATGGGGAGAGTTTTATTCTATAGGAATCACTAGTACGGTCATAGCGACAACACAAGGCATAAAAGTCAAACATAAAGTACTAGGGTATTTTGTAATTAAGCCATAGAAGTTAGGACCAACAAATGGAGGTATGTTCTTGATAACAACATCTCTTTCTTGGTCAAAGATAGGGAAATCAAAATTAATTGGTTCCACAAGGTTCTCTACTTCCTCATCAACAATTATTGCAAGTGTTTCTTCTTTCATTATTGTGAATGCTTCTCCTAGTTGGTTTTTCTCAAAATATGTTGAGTCTCTTGTTGTATTGAATATATATCATGTCTCTCTTGTTGTGTCTGATGGATATTTTAACACTTTGATTGTAGCCAGTATGTCTTTTTAACTTTGTGTAGAGGAAAGGAACCTTCCTAAAGTATCCCTTAGTGGCCACATATAATGAAAATTTGGAGCTTATGAACTACCTTCTTTCTCTTGTTAGTAAATAGTTTTAAATTGATCTAAAAAACTATTGTTCCTATTGTTGAATATAGAATAAATTAACCTAATGAAATAAAATGACATAAATCAAATGACAAACAAACAAACCTAAACTTAAGGATCTTAAACCTTAACACCATCCCCATTAATGGTGTAAAAAATGATTGGTTTCTACTAAGTGCAATAGGTTGATGCAAATGACTCAATGTGTATGACTAAGGTACCAACGGATCCCATATTAAGTAACATACTTGTTAGAATAAATGTTACAAATATGTGCTTGAGAAGTATTTGAGAGATGTGTTGTCATTGATGTCAACATATTTCTTTGTTTGTGATAGTGATGTAGTGAAGTTCAGTGAGTTAGTTTTTTTAGTATGGTGAAGATCAGAGTTTGCAGATTAAAGGGTTTGTAGATGGTTTTTTATAGTTGATTTAGTTCAATTTGCAGAGGTCTGCATGAAGATTTGATTGAGTTATGGGTATCTATGTTGTGACTGATTTTTTAGTTGCTCAATGGTGACAGTGTTTAGTATTTTTCCCTGAATTGCTCTGCATTGTAATATCTTGTTTTGTGGATTTGGAAGTATGTTTGGGACATTGGTGTGTATCCTCAATTCAAGTGGTTCATGGTTTAGAGGTTTGCAAATGATTTTTCAAGGTTGACAGTCATTACAGTTAAGTTTCTTAAGGTTCGGTAGGATGATGCTGGTGATTCTAGTAATCTGTGTTTGTGTGGATGTTGCTATGGTAATTCATGATGCTTGTGGATGTTTCTAGATCATGTTCCTTTTGTGTTGGTGGTCGGCATTGATTATTGAGCTCGTAATTGGTTATTTTCTTTGATATATTGATGTTCTTCATGTTCTTGGTTGACCATATGCTTGTAACGTGTTGCAGATGTTCAAGGTGTAATTCTTGGAGGTGTTTTATGTTCGAGGTGGTGATTTACGTCCATGCTATGTCTTAGCTGACATTGTTTTTCTCCGCATGTGATAACTTATATCTGATCGACAACTATATCATTGTAATTTTTTTATGTGTGTTGATCTAACCTTGTTGGTCCTTCCAAGGTTCATGTCATGTATAAATAAATGTAATAATATTGTGTGAGGTAAGTAGAGTGAGCGAATTATGTATTGATCTTTGTAGGAGTGTGAAGGAGAAGATGAAAGTTGTTAAGTACTTAACCAAAACTGTAACTAGGCATTGAGGATGTTATTTCTTAGTTCATTATTTCTATAAGTATTATGTGATTGTTTGTAAGGAAGTGAACCTTTCCTAGGTTGCAGCCCTTTGTATTTTTGAGCAGTGAGCTCTAGGCAATGTTCTTGAATGCATGTGCATTCTCCATTGTAATAATTCTAATAGATTATATCTTTTGTGGGTTCATCCCCACTGTGGTTTTTCCCCTAACAGGGTTTCCATGTCAAAATATTGGTGTTATGTGTGTTTATGTTGTGTTGTTGATTAATGTTTAATTATTAGATCTAAGATCAAGTTTAAGTTGTTGTTTTTTGGTGACAACTGATTCACCCTCCTCTCAGTTGTCTACCCTATTTCATTAATTGGTATTAGAGCTATTTCATCACATACTATCCTAGAGAGGCTCATTTAATTATCAACTAAGGATGTATCTACTTGGATAATGCTAGCATTGTATGTTCAACCAAGGAATCTCTAAGATGCCTATTAGTTGCATTAAGAGAACTAACTAAATTCAATGATTAATTAAAATGGAAGCAATGTTGGAATATAAACCTATTTCCGTAGTAGTTGCTACAGGTAACTAATAAGTAACATAGCAATAGTTGTGGGTAGTGCAATATTACAACTGTGTTGCAGCTTTAACTCACAATCTAGATTTTTAACATTATTAGCAAATTATATGCATATAACTAAAGAAAAACAATTATAATAACTAGTCTATAAAGGTAGTGAACAATATAAATCAATGTTAAATTAATGAAGCTAAATATAGAAGGATTAGAGTACCTCAAGTGGCCCTTGCTTGAGGGTCACAACCTCGAATCACATAGCATTATTAATTCAAAATTTCATTAATCATTTACTTTATTTCTCCTTAATATTACATAATAGATAGTATTAACTTCTCTAATTAACTAAAAACTTCAACCAAAACAAGTAGTTGCATGTAAAAAAATGATGGCGGGCACGGGATTCGATAGTAGGACGAAGTGCAGGCTGGAGACCGCTAGCAGATTCTGTAGGGCTACAATCACCAGAGCAAGTTTCGATCTGGTCAGGATGGGAGGTGCGACTGGAAGAAGGCACCAAAGTGGAGTGAGGAGATGGAGTAGGTTGTTCCAATGGAAATGTTTAGAGAAAAAATTACTAGTAGATGGAAGGCGTATGGTAACATAGGAATAGGATCGAAGACTTAAGGTTGAAACTCTTGAGCTCCACATTTAATTTAGTAGGGTCATTACAAACTGCAATGGGCCTTTGAGAAAGGTCGATGGGTGGACAAGCTATACCACCCTCAAGTGAAGGAACAACCAATATATTATAAATAGAATAGGGTCTCAAGGACATGGGAGGGTGATAAACAGTGTAGGAGGCTTAGATATTGGGGACCCCCGTGGTCCAGACCTAGGTTCAATCAAGGATCCCAACTATAGAGGCAGCTTCAAAGTGAATGGCCAACCATCTTGCATAAGTGGAGAGACAAGGGCTTTCACAAAGGAAAGAATGGGTTGGTTCAAGAAAACAACAATTTTGGAGGCAGATATCATGCACAATTGGAGATCGGTGCAGGGAAAGGAGGCAATGCCATGAGAGAACAATGAAGAAGGATAGAGAAATAAAGGTAAATGTGGGTTGAATGATGCAGAGGAACCATTGCAAGGATTGGAACCAATGTCTGGTAAGACCTCATCAAAACCCCCTTCTCACTTCTCATTGAAGATAAAGTAGTTAAGCAAAACAAAGAATTTCTGGAAAAGGTAGGGCTTTTTATCAAATGGGGAGGGGCTTGTAGGAAAAGTTGGGAAGAAATTAGGGCATGGTGCCATGATCAATAAGGGAAGAGTGTTATGATCATGTCGATGGTAAATGGATTTTATCTAGTTTCCTTTGCCTCTAATGAGGATAAATTAAAAGCACATAAATTTGCCCCATTATTTATGGGTGGAATACAGATGCACCTCTTTGACTGGAAGCCAAATTTCAATCCTTGGGAAATTTCAATTACGGAAACCTCAAAATGGTTTCATCTCTACAATCTACCTACGGAGTATTGGGGAGAAGGAATTATCAAAGGGATTGGAAGAAAACTAGGCAAATTCCTTTTATTGGGCAAATCGTTGGAGGATCAGAAACTAGGGCTATTCTTTAGTATTTGTATGAGTGTCACAAATAATGTAGATATGCCATCAGAAATTGAACTAATATATGAAATTAGAATTTGGAAACAAGCAATTGACAGGGAAGACAAAATAAGACTATGCCGCAAATGCAAGTTAGTATCCCATGATACAGATAGATGTTTCTCCCCTGTCACAATAAATAATCTGCACAAATTTGATCAAATGAAGTTATCTTTGAGAAGGTGGGCAGGCAACTAGGAGCACCTTTAACAAATATGGAGAAAGAACTGATTGATCTAGTCTGGTCGGATAAGCAGAACATGATAAAGGACCTAGAATTGGTGGAAAGGGACTCTCAGTTAGTAGGTAGTGGCTAAGTAGGTAATGAGGCAAGATATGAGATTCAGACAGTGGAGGGTATGACAATTGAGGAACATGAGAATACTAATCTATTTCAGGAAGTGGGTGACATAGGTCTAATGGGGACGATGAGGAGAAGTAGAGCTTAGATGATCAAAAGGAAAAGATCAGTGAAGATGAAGAAAGCATCAATTCAAACTCTGAGCTGGAGGATAGTTTTGAGGAATTTCATGTAGGAATCATGGAGGAAAGAGGTATGGAGAAAATAAAATCACAACTGAAGACCCCTAAAATTAGATCAAATAAGAAAACAGGTCACCCATCTAACAAAACCAAACTAGCAATGACCGAATGTGAAAAAGGGAAAACTAAGCTCTTCCAAACAATTCTTAGAAATGGGAAGGAGTTAAGCCTTCCCGAGGAGCCATGAAAATCATAAGCTAGAAAGCTAAGGGCATAAATGCCTCTAGCAAATGGAACCTTTTCAAGGGCCAAATAGAATCTAGCAAGGCTTGTATAATTCCGATTTAGGAGACTAAATGGAGTAATGAGGAGCAAGTTGGTAGGATGAAATTTTGGAGATAGTGGGAGGGTCTATTTGTAGAATCCAATGGAGATTCAGGAGGTATTGGAATTCTATGGAATCCTAAAAAAAAAAGATGCATGTAGAGACAACTCATAACAACTGGATGATGATGTTATAAAAGCTATTAGGGTAGTAAGTTTTGGAAGGTAATAAATGTATGCAGCCCTACAAAACTTGTAGCCAAGAGGGAGAATTGGAAATAAATCACACAGGAGATTAGTGCAATTAGGGAGGAGAAAGTCATAATAGGGGGAGATTTTAATGCAATGTTCAACAAATCAGAGAAGCGGGGAGGTATCATCTCCCTAAGCAGAAGTCACCAAGATTTAAAGGAATTTGTAGACTCCAATAAATTGAGGGAAGTAGCATCAAAGAATGGGAGATTCACATGGACCAACATAAGGAAATGCTTCATTTGTATTGCAAAAAAGTTGGATAGATTCTTCCTACATGGGGACTGGATTGAGGATTCACTTTTGGTTGAGGCCACAATTTTACCCTATAGTGGGTAAGACAACTTCCCAATTCAACTATTTTTTGATGAGGATGCGTAATCTAGAGGGTCCCCATTCAAATTTGAAAAGATGTGGATCAGAGACCCAGCCATGTTTGACTAACTATCACAGTGGTGGAAGGAATGCTAGATATGAAACCATTCTAGGATGTTCATATTTCACAAAAAAACTAGCATACATCAAAGCTAAGCTTAAGCAATGGATCAAAGTACATTTCAAGAACATATTTGAAGAAGGAGATAGAATTGAAGGGGAACTAAGGACAATGAATGAATCAATCATCACCAATGGAATGAGAGTAATATTTCAAGAAGGAGCACACCCTCAAAGCCGAACAAGCTGAAATACTAGCAAGAGAAGAGCAATATCGGAGGCAAAAATCTAGGGAGATATGGCTCAAGGAAGGTGATAAAAAAAAAAAAAATTCATAATTCAACAATAGTAAACATAAATAGGAATGTGATTACTAAACTAATTAGAGAGGACAAGATAGGGGCTCGATCCAAGGAGGAGATTAGTCATGAAGGAGTCAGGTACTTCCAAAACCTATTGAACTAGAACAGTTAGAACCAGAGCCAAAGAGCAGATAGAGAGGCATTTCTTAGCCATATCCCCAACCTAATCTCAGAAGAAGAAAAAAAAATGCTTAGAAGACCCATAGATATGGACGTACTCTGGAAGGCTATTACCTAATGGCACCATATAAGGCTCCTAGGCAAGATGGATTCCTAGCTTGTTTCTATCAAACATTTTGGGAAATCATCAAGGATGACTTGCTAAAGGCAGCAAAGGAGTCAAGGAAAAAGGCTACTATCCTTGGGGTTGTCAATCATACTTTTATAGCTCTCATACAAAAGAAAAAAGATGCCACAAGCATGAATGACTATCGATCGATTGCCTTGTGTAACACTTATTACAAGATCATCACTAAGATCATAGCAAACATACTCATGAAGGTCATTGGGAAGGTCATATTAGAAGAACAAAGTGGCTTTGCACCTAGAAGATCCATAATAGAAGGTATAATTGTTGCTCATGAAGTAATTCAAACAGTTCAAAAAACTAAGGAGTCCTAGTATGGTAATCAAGTTGGACATTCTAAAGGCATATGACATAGTGGACAGAAGCATCCTGCTGGAGGTGCTTACCAAGTTTGGGTTTGATAGATCCTGGATTGAGTGGGTAAAGAGATGCATTGCCACCCCAAAATTCTTTGTCTTATCCAATGGGGTGGCTAGTTGTTGATATGTGGTGACTGATCAACAAAGTAATGTACACTCAACACATATTCTTGTCATTTTTTGTTGATGAAAACCAACATTGTAATAAAACCCTAAAAAAGGCTGACTTTGTTTGTTGCCCTAAAAACGCATGTTATAAGCGGTTGGGATGCTTAAGGCATTGTAAAGTTGATGTACTATTTTGCTGGATAATAAGAAAGATTGGACGACTGTGTATGGTGGACGTAACCCATTATGGGTGAACCACGTTAAATCTCGGTGTTATCTGTGTCCTATTTTATTCCTTTATCTTTTGTATTTAAATCTATATATAATTGTTAGTTCATATTTGCTTCGGATTTGCTAGAAACCCTAACACTAGTGGTTTCTTCAGCATGGATAGAGGCCTAAGGCAAGGCGACCCTCTATCACCATATCTTTTCTTTATCATGGCGGAGGCTTTGGGTAGAAGTATTACTAAGGCCAGATTGGAGGGGAAATGGAGAGGTATAGAGATCACACCGGGAGTAGTTCCAATTGAACTCATCAACAATTTGTTGATGATACTTGTTAGTCCCCCCTTTTTTGAGTTTCAATTCAAAAGTCATCCTTTAATTATTATTTTCCTTTTCGGTTGTATGTTTCCTTCCTTTGAACTTAAGTGATTGAACCTTGTCTTAGTCCAAAGTTCATGTTCAATGTCCGCTTTAAAGTTAGTTGTCTTCGCGACTTTGTTTCATGGTAAAAGGCGAGTACTATTGTTGAAAGTTCATGTTGAACTTGAACCTTTGAACCTTTTGGTTCTTGGTTCAAGGTTCAAGGTTCAAATTTAGTTGTGCGTCAGTCTTATCTTTGCTCATTTGTTGTCTTTTGTTTTATGTCATGAAGATTGTTTTGTGTTGTGTTCTATGTTTCTTCTCAAAGTTGAACTTGAACCCTTGAACCTTTTGGTTCAAGGTTCAAGGTTCAATGTTCAAAATTCATAATCCAAGGCCTCATTCAGAAGTGGTGCGCATATCATGGAGGGAAAATGATGGCGGGAAAGGGAATATTCTGAGAAGTTCGGGATGTCAGTTTCTAATTATGGCAAGTAATTATGGTAATTCGTGTGACATGTAATGGAGTGACCTAAAATTAAATGCACGTTGGATATCCATCAAATCGGGTGTCAATTCACACAAACTTACTTAATTAGTGTAGCTAGTGAGGATTTGAGTGAAATTTATTCATTTTTGTTGTAAAAACTAGCAATCTCTCAAGTATTTTCTTAGTAGCTATGAAAGTGAAGGAGGCCAAAGATATTGTATCTGCACTCAGAAGGTTTCAGGAATTTCCTATCAGGATCAAGTAATGAAAAACAGAGGATCGAGAAAATTAAAACTGCAAACTTAGGAGAATATTCTCTAAGTTCCTCCCCTATTCACGTCACACACTCTCGTAGCAAGAAGAACAGTCAGAAAATTCCCATAAATCCACTTGTGGTAGATTTGGGCTCTGAAGAAGAAATTCAAGGGACAGTGGATGCCCAAGTACGGGACAAGCTCACTGATGATGCTATTGACAAGGGAAAGGAGACTCAAGAAGCAGGGGACTCTATAAGTGCAATGGTTGTTGTTATCACTAGCCAGCAAACACCTCCACCCAATGAAATGTCTATTGTCCCCAAATGGTCAAGCACTTCGCTTAGCAAGAAATAAAGTGTAATTCCAATATCTATTCCAATGGAAGATATGGTTAGTAAATATTTGGCGAGAACGTCAAAGTCCAAGAAACTCAAAACTGAAGCAATGATAGATGTAGATGATCAAACAAGGCATTGGGTTGTAGAGGTAGCTCGACCTCCAATAGATAAAGATGTTGAGACCATCACTAAAAAATACTTTGTTATTGGGAAGGTTGATTTAGGGGTGGCCTCTCGAGCTACAGACACCAAACACCTGGAGACCTCCACCAAGAGAATTTTGGCCAGGACTTGGAAGGATGAAAAAAGATAAGAATGAAATGAAATAGATTATAATGCAGATGGCTCAGTACATCAATGTCATACAAGATCCCAATCGATAGCCACTTTCCCAAGTACCTTTTTCATTTGATTCAAAGTCACCAATGAGCTAGAAGTTGCTTGAGCAGGTTCAGAGAAGTCGAATGTTAGCACATTTTCAATGAGTGGCTGGAATCAATTGCTCAGCAAGGCACAAGCTACATCTTTGATATGATTAAGGTATTTGGAAGTGCAAATTTTGTGGACAAGGAATTTAAAACATAAATAATCACTTGGGAGAAAGAGAAAAGCAAATGGGTAGCTGTGCTGAAACAAATGAGAGATACCCAAAGGTACAGAGTCATGAACTTCTTGGTAGAAAAACCAATGCATGGTCTAGACGATAATGTGCTTTTTGTATGTAAAGAAAATATCGAATGGAGGAACTCAATTATTGTTGGGAAAAATGGTGTCTCAACCTTGCATTTATGTGAGGTTACTATTTATAGTAAGTTTTCATTTGAGCACGAAATGGTGCGAAACTCTCCCTGAAGCTTCTGGTTGGTTAGATAAGCATTTCGGTAAAGTTGCGTCGCAAGGTCACAGCTAGTTTTGAAGATATTAAAGTTTTCGTCTTGGAGGGGTGCAATAAAATGTTTAAACTTAATTTTGGGGACTTTAGAGGCTCCGAAACGCCCTGAAAAGTTGCCGTAACCGGTGAAGCGGGTTACGAGGTGATAGAGCACTTCGCGAGCTTTCCGGCGCTTCAAACGGTTCGTCAATCGGACACCCGGTTCTCAAGTTATGGCCTCCGGAAGTTTGTACTCCTGGAATAGGAAAAATAATTTGTATCGGATACATAAATGAGCTGTAAAAGGGAGCGACACGTGTTGATGTGTGCTTTAACATGTCATAGAAGGGAGATAAGGTCGGCTACACCTTATTGGGTGGTTTTAGCCCATGGTTTTGTAATACCGTTTGACGGTTTCTTGTATTGTATCTCCTATTTATGAGGTGTATGAGATAGAGGTTGTGTGTAAGAGTCTTATGGCTATTGAGTTGCCTCTGAATCTCTGATTAGTGGTACTCCTGCAAAGAGCTTACTCTGCAAGTATTTTGTAATCTGTTTTTGATTGCTGAATAAAATATTGAGCTGCTTTTGGAGGGTGGGGTTTTTCTCCCGAAAGGGTTTTCCCCACGTAAATCATTGTGTTGTGGTATGATTGCTATTATATCTATTTCTATTTTCTGTAACTGTTATAATGATCTAAAAAAGTTTTGCATTACCCTCCTCTCAAGGTTAGTGTAGGAAGTTGTTTCCGCTACTTTACTTCCTTACAATTATTGAACAGGGGCATGAAGAGTCAATCAAACTTTTGAAGGAGTTAAAAGAATTGATTAATATTATGAAAAAATATATGAAGTGTATAGATATTCAACTCCTAAAAGATGATAGGAAGACACTTGAAGATTCAACTAATATGATTCAAGCCTTCAAGGATTGAGTTCAACAAATCTAGGAAGCAAAATCCTTAACAATACAAGACTTCTCAAAAATTGCATGAATTGAATCCATGTTGGTTGTTTGCTTTGATCATCTCGAGACACATAAGGGCAAAGTTGTACAGGTGAGCAAGAAGAAGGAGGTCTAGAAGCAGCGAATACTTCATATTGGTCTTCCGCATTACCATCTCATCCTTAACTTCTCTACAACTCATTTGGAATGGCACAATATCTATAGCACTCCTTCACCTCAGGAGAAACGGGTGGATGCCACATCGATTGTCGAAGCTTGATCACATAGTCGTTTCTTGCAGCTTATGCCACTTTTCCTATTTTGTTAGTTGCCTTTTAGTTATGGGGATATACTTCTTTGACTCTCAGAGAAAGTTAGACATTTTACTCTAGTTTTAATTGTAACGAACTATCATGGCCTAGTGGCTATATATACTCTGTTATAAGCCTTGTAATAGTCCAAAAAAAATTGGTTGAGATAGGACATAAGCTTTATATTTTTGTAGTGTTATGTATTTTGAAGGAAAGACAATTTGATCTGTGAATGAAATTGCAGCATATTTCGTCTTTTAAATCTGTGTATTTATGAATTGAAGTGTGAATCTCTGTGAAGATTTCATTCAATTGTAGAATTAGTCATCTTTCTGATGCAGTGTATGTAAATGTGCAAAAAGAAAAACTTCAGAAATGTCTGTCTTGCCAATTAAAGGAATGAAAGTCTGTGAGCTTTTTAAAAAAATTGTGCTTAAAAATATTAGCGGTATTCATTTTGTGTTGACAAATGAATGCTTGAATACCTTTAATGCTTATTGAAAATCATTCTTGGGGAGTTGTACCCATATACAAAGGTTAACTGTTTAAGCAATTATCCAACTGTTGGTGTGTTTTGTCTTTCGTTTATGGGCATGCAGAAGTTAAAGAATTAAATTGTGTGAAAGACAAATCTATTAACCAACAATTTTTTTGTGACTCTGTTGGGGAGTCGAATAGTAGATTAGATACAATCATAAGGTGCATAGGGTTGTCTTGTGATTAGCTTAAGTATTCATCCTATGTGCATATTGAAGGGACATTTTGTAAACAGACTAGAGTCAAGAAGATATACAAGGTCCCAGAGGCATGAAGTGTATTTGATTCTATATTTCAAGAATTATAAAATTTGAATTTTTTCGCTTCCTTTACACCCAGAAGAAGAGCAAAGAGTAGACCCCCAAATCCCTCTTATGTATCCCCTGTATCTCCTACCTGTCAAGCCCTAACATTACACGATGTTGATTTTCCTACTGTAATCAATCCCACACCTTTGAACATTGTTTTACCAATGGCTACTAATAATCCTTGGGGCCCCGTTGTAGGACCACTTGCACTCGGTGTAAATCTTAACCCTTTGCCCAAATGAGCAAGAGATCATTTTCCTAAATTCAGTGGTGATGGAAAGGTCTCAACAGGTGAGCATTTGAATGCATTTAATGTTGCTTGTGGGGTTCTAGCTATTCAACATGAAGATGTAGTTGTAAGATTGTTTGTACAAACATTGACTGAGGTAGCGATAGATTGGTTCTATCATTTATCAAATGGTATAATTACAAATTGGAATGATCTTAAACTAGGTTTGAGGCTATGTTTAAATTAGTCGAAGATGAACATTATCTTCTAGCTCAATTAGCTCAATTAAAGAAACAAATCCCTATCTGTGAGAGATTTTGTGGCTAAATTTGACAAAACTATTCATAAGATTCTAGCAAACCAAAGGCCTTTTGATGATAATTTGAAATGCTTCATTATCAACTCTATGCCTTGTAGGCAAAGAGTAGTAGCCTTAGCCGATGTAAAAGCATTGGTGGTAGAATTAGAGGATGATCTGATTACTGTAGTAAAATGGAAGAGGGAAGTCTAAACTTCCACATCACAAGCATCAACCTCATCTGATCCTATTATTCAAAGATTAATGAATGTTAGGAGGAAAACTGACATGGATGATGACTACAACTAATAAAAAATGAGTTAGGATTCTCAGAAGGAAGTAATTAGACTCAAAGGACCCTATCAATATTGTAAAGGTCAGAGACCCCCGAAGAGGGTCTAGCATATAGAATTTTATATGTGATAATAAGGAGATCATAACCAAACACATTAATTGGGAAATATGTAATGGTCGTCTGGCTTCCTTTTGAGAAGATTCCTGGGATGGAAATCCAAAATTATGCAAAAATCCATACCTTGTAGAGATCGGGGAAGAAACAATTAGGGTGTGGGGGAAAATGGTTTGCAACTATGGAGAAGTCCTAAGGATTTATGGGATTGAAAAATGGAGGTGGAAGTCACTGGAAGTCATCAATGCTCCCCAAGCTTAGAAAGAAATCCTAGCAAAAATTCTAAAAAATAGACCTATTATGGTCTCAAAAGAGAATGAAAAAATTAGATGATGTGCATCCAATGATGGGGAGTATATATTTAAACTAGGATACAGAATCAAGGAATCACCAGACAATATCAACCAATGGCCAGTAAAGATACTTTAGGGGAAAGACTTGCTACCTAAAGCTAGATTTTTCCCTTGGTGAGCTATTCAAAGAAGAATCCTGACCCAGGACAAACTATCAAAATTTGGCATTAGTGGTCCCAATAGATGCACTCTCTGCAAAAACAACCTAGAATCAACAAATCGCCTATTATGGTCTTGCCCATATGCAAAATTCTATTGGAAAAGAATTTCGGGGAAATTGGAATTTTAGCATGTGGAACCTTTGAGCCTAAAGGAGTGGTTCATCCCTTGTTTAGGGAGCATGTACAAGGGAATGTTCAGTAGCATATAGCAAGTGCTCCTATCAACAATGGTTTGGGAACTCTGGAAGGAGAAGAATCAGAGGATATTTAAGGATCAAGCTATGCCAAGGGAGGTATTAGTGTCAAAAATAAAAGCCTCGATTGTAGAACTCATAAATGAATCAACCAAGAGGAAATTAAGGAAGAATAATATTTTGTTAAATAAGGATAGTGAGCTTATGAACAAATTCTCGGGACTGGTGGTTCCAAAGGGTTATGAATTTGCCCAAAAAAATAACAATGTTGAGCAACAGAAAGCCACAAGATGGCAACCTCCTAAGTAGGGGTGGATCAAGATAAAATTTGATGGGGCTTCTTTAGGAAACCCAAGGTGCACTAGAAGTACTTGTGTAGCTCGTAATGAATAGGGCAAGATCATAGAAAAGTTGGCAGAATATATTGGACAAGCAACAAATAATGTAGCCGAATTTAGGGTTGCCCTCTGAGGAATTGAAATGGGGAGAAATTTGGGGGTCAAATGCATTTATTTGGAGGGAGATTCACTTATGGTAATAAATACCATTAGAAACAAGTAGACAGTAAATTGGCAACTTGATAGATGACTTAATCTCATTTTGGAGGCAATACAAGGCTTTACTGAATTCAAACTCAGCCACATTTTTTGAGAAGGGAATGGGGTGGAAAATGAGTTGGCAAAGCAGGTTGCCAAAAAGAAGGAAAATATAGAATTATATCACTTTTCATAGGTACAGGAGTCTAGATATGGGTGTACTTAAAAAGATCAATATGTGGCTAGTAAGACAGCAGGATCTTTATTTCTAAATGGCTCGATTGATTGATGTGATGGGTGGTGTGGTTTCCATGATGTATTCACACATGGCATGTAAGATGAATGATAGAAGAAATACACAAGTATAATTATAAGAGGAATAGGTTCAAAACACGAATGGTATGATGGCAAGGTGGCAGAGTCAGGAGCCTCCAAGTCATGAAAAGGCGATTATGAGAAGGTTTGGCAACAACTAGGCTTTATATGCAATGCAATTTGGGAATAGCAGTCATTATGGCATGATCCTTTTCATCTCATGGTCTTTTTAGCTAGTTTCTATAAATTCACAATAGGAAGAGTGGAAGGACAATTCTTTCCCCTTTAGTTTTGACAGAGATGAGCATGATAGAAATGGACACCCCCATATTGTTGGAAGTGACCAAGCAACAGATGGCTTTTCTGGGAGAAATAATGGAGAGGAGGTTGCTCATGGTTCTGGAGATGAGCCATCCCTTGGTCCTACATGTTGTAAAGAAGATTTTGGGGACTGAATTTCTGAAAGAAACCCACAAGTACAGGGTGAAATCGAATATACCTGAAATGTTCATGGCACTTTGCATACAAATGGGTATCTGTAAGCCCGGGAAGAAGAAAGTTTGTCAAATGGTATTTCGACACTCCTTTTTAGGGGAAATAGATGCTATTTTGGACAACATTGATGAATAAAAGAGCATCCCTATGGCTCATCATTATTACATGGCTCGAGAGGATGGCAGGGAGGTTAGGAAATTCCCTATGGTGTACACTATGGAGCTAGACAACTTCAATCATTGTTGTGCGAAAAGAAATCGAAATCTAGCATTTCTGCTTTATATCACCAACAGTCTGACAAGGCCCGAGTCATTTGATTTGGGGATATTTGTGAGGTAGGAAGGACTTTAGGGCCGCATGGACATTGATGTGGATTAAAATAGTGTGGAAGAAGGAAATGATTAGGGACTTGGCACGAGAGAACTGTGGATTCGAAATGATGGGAGACTAATTGAAGAAATTGTTGTCTGGGGGGGCACATGTTAGATGCGGATAGGAGTTCCTAGCAATAGCAAGGGCAATGGTAGCATAGAGGATGCATGAGGAGGAACAAATCCCATTTAGGAGTGAATGAAAAAGAGCCTGTCCTTAGTGACGTATCAAATTTCTCCTTGTTTACTGTTTCATAGATTATGTCACTAATAGATATAACAAATATAATGTGGGGTTTAGTAGTTTGGTAGTTGTAAATATGATAAATTAGGGTATGGACGGGAGGAAAACAAATCTCTTAACCCAATTTTGTCTCTTTTTTGGGCCAGAGAGTGAAAGGCAACATGAAGCCTTTTTTGGTTTTGGGTGTATTTGGTGTTTGGTAGATTTGGGGTAGCAAAGTTGTCAAGTTTTTATTAGAATTCATTTTTTGGACTGGAGGCCAACAGTGTACAGACACCTCCTAGATATGTATTTTCTTTGATAATCAATTATAGGTGCTGGCCTATCTAGCTATTTATTGATTAAAAAAAAAACTTATCTAATTGACTAGAAAATATAGCATAATCTAGTTGTATCTCTATTCAATTGGTTCTTCAAACTCTAAAAAAAAAAGGAATGTGCAAGAATCAATATGCATGCCTTAAATGAAGCAAAACTTAATTATCTTGTAAAATCCTCCATATCCTTTATGCATTTATTCTTCAAAAAAAAGGTCAATAAAGCTTCGTAATAACTATGTTTCAGTCGACATCTTTATGACTTCTTCCACATGAGTTGCAAGGGCACGTTCTGGTTTGGTTGTAGGCCAACATTTAATCCTTAAGTTGTAGGTTAGTATCTAGAGACATGCATTCATTAAAATTAGTGTCATTTAAAATATTAAATGGGATTATACCAGCTATAAACATCCACAAAACCTATTCATTCATCATATACCATATTCATTTTATCAAGTTAAATCATGCTTTAGGTTGAAGTCTGAAAACATAGAAATGTCTTCTGAAAGTTGAAATAAACAAGGTAAAACAATGTCATTTATAAAGCACATCAAATGAGACACTTGAGAGAGAAAAATAAATAAATGCAATGTATTTATTTAATTTATTTGGAGAAAATGGGATGGAAATTAAGGTTGGCTAAATAATTAAAATAATTTACCTTGGCACTAGGACATAGAATAGTAGAAGAAATAGAGTAAGGATGATGGTATAAATAATTAGATATTAATTAAATGATATAGATAATTTATAATTAATATAGATGTCGAGATTAGGATGAATTAAGGATAAATTGACTAAATGTAAATGATCAATTTTAGGTGTCTTCAACCACATTAAATATTTACTTTGGTCCACTTGTAAAGTTTTATATAACATTTGCTAGATATCTTATGTGGGGATTGTACATCAAATTTAAATATTTAACATTTGGGAAACTTAGTACCAAAACTTAAATGTGAGGTTGAAATGGTTTTTGTGTGCTCATGGTTTGAGATTACCATGAGGTAATTTTGTGTGAGCTTGGTTCTATAAAAGAAAACACATTTTTAATGGTTGAGGTTGGTTAGTTGGTTATTTGGCTTGACTATCATTATATTGATACTTCTTCTAAAGAGTACATGTGTGACGCATGCATGAGATGTGTTGATACACACATGGATATATGGATGATGTAGTTGAGGAGATTGATGTGTAAGGACGTAATCTAAAATCATATCATGAATTCATTAAATAACTCAAATTTCACATTAACAAGAAAATAAATTAAACATCAATAGTATATGTGTATACATAATACATATTCACAAGATGAAGTGTCTAGTTAAGAATAATGAACACAAGAAAGATATTGTATAAACGATGTGACCTAGGATCTCAAGTTCATCTTGTCACATCTATACAAATAATGATACATGATCATTGGAGTCATTGGCTACCATGAATCCAACATCCATCTACAAACCAAGAGACACGGACTTGGTTGAGGCACTTTTCCACCCAACCAAGAAGCTTACACTTCCCCGTAATTGTCCTACTTGAAGCATACCATACCATACCATACCTAACCTATCAATCTAGAATCGGTGACAAGATGAAATCTAGTGCAACACGACATATATCTACATGCATTTCATACAAAGAACTTGCTATGCCCTGCTATAATTATATGGCAGAAAGAATAAATTTAACATGCAATCATATATTTGAATGATACATATAACTTTGGCCCAAACATTTCAATCGAAAATTGATATGTAGATCCTATAAAGAAGATCTACCCTCCTTTATTAGTCCATATTCGACACTTGTCCACCAACGTAAAGCCAAAATATCACAAAGAAAATAAAAATCTCTTTGTTCTAAAATAATATAAAACAAAAATGCATAAGTTAAAACATCAAAATAATTATTTCATCTTTCCATACAATAAAGATTATCTAAACATCTAGTTGATATTTGTACAAGTCAATTTCTACTATGCTATGTATGAATTAACTTTTTCATGTAAATGTACATATTTTGCATATGTTAAATCATTATTTCATGTTTCCAACTCATTTCATTGGTGTTCTTGTAGCTCATATCTACAAAGGATTTCATTACACAACAATGATACAAAAGCTCAAGTCGATTACATGATAGTATGCAGAGAATTTAATATTTATTCTATAGATAAAAAAACTATTAAGCAACTCTGGTAGAGATCATTCATAATATAGAATACACATACACACATATAATATATATAGCACTATATATAGTTATAATCATATGACATAATTTTATACCCAAAAAAGTTTGAGAAGAATATGCTACAAATCCATATATGTATGTGTGTGTACATACATATACATGTATATGTATATGTATATGTATATGTATATGTATATGTATATGTATATGTATATGTATATGTATATGTATGTATGTACATGTATATACACATGTATATGTTAGCAGCAATCAAGAAGGAAGATTGAGAGGGGGGGGTGAATTAGTCTTCACTGGATCACAACAAATTAAACTTCAAAACATAAAATGATAGAATGCAGCAATAACAGATAAGTAAATTAACAACACAATACACAACACCAAGATTTTGACATGAAAAAATCGGTTAAGGTAAAAACCACGTTGGGAACCTACCCACAGTAAGGTGATACTCTGCAGTAGTATGTGAAAATATTATAATGGGGAATGCATGTGCATTCAGGCACATTGCCTGGAGCTAACTGCTCAAAAGATATATGACCGAAAGGCTACAACCCTCAGGGAAGTCTCACTAACTTACAATATGATTCAAACTACAATCCGAAAGGAATGAACTACAATGATAGCATCTACAAATGTCTGATGATGGTTTTGGTTAAGAACAATTGTCTACTCTGCGACACCAAACACACCTCAATACTTCGCTAAAAGATATATCCTTATTCGCACATTCATCACTCTCTGATAATGCAAACACAAAATCGATACCTAAATTACATAAACATCACACCTATATATACAAATCATCAACCTTGATAACAAGGTCGACTAAACCCTAAACCCTCAACTCACAATTACAAAAATTACATTGCACGATACAAAGATCTACCATCAGACTAATGTTGGCAATATGAAGGAATGGATTATGTGTTGCATTGATGTTTGTCATTGATGTCAACACTAGCTTATTTTGTTGTCTACTAGGTTCTGGTAGAATGGTTGGATTGTGAAGTTGATCAGGAGACCTATCTTTGATATATTCATATTGGTGGAAATGGTTTGGTTCGGTCATTCATGTGGTTTAGATGCATGTCATATTCAGTTGGTTCAGGATTTGGTGATCCAAAAGCTATCATATGTTCTAGTAAGCCTTTTGGTTACCGGTAAGGGTTTTACCGATAGATCTTTGTTGAAGATCTCTTGATTGATTCGATAAGTGGTGTTGGTGCGGTTTCTAGAAGGTTCTCAGGATGTTGATGGTTATCATGTTCGTGTTCCAGTTGATTGGTGGTGTTGCATTTAGATTATGGCAACCTATTTTAGGTCTGGTGCTATTCTGTTAGGTCATCGACCAGTTTGTGTAATGTGTTATTGATTGGATAATGTTGTTTCGGTCTCAGAACAACTTGGATTATCATTGGATTGCGGGTTTGTGTAATGGATTTATTGTATTATCTTTTAGGTGGCCGACCTATTTGTTTAGGTCCGGGGTTTATATAAATATGATGTAAGATCTCTTTTAGATCATTGGATGGTCATGGGTTATGGGATTATCTATGTGCGAATAAAGTTGTAATCATATGTAGAGGTTTTGGTCGACCATAGGTGATCGAATTGGGTTTGTGTAAGAGGAAGACCTCTAGTATTGATCTCAACCAGAACTATACTCCAGCATAGGAGACACTATTCTTGCAATTCACTCTTCTTTCTTGATTGTAGTCTAGAGATTTCTTGTAGTTAGTGAGGCTCCTTTGTGATGAGCAGTGCGCTCTAGGTAGTGTACCTTCCTTCTTGTTCAAGCCCCTTATTGTAATCACATACTTACCACATAAGTATCATCTAACTATGGGTAAGGTTTCCCACTGTGGTTTTTCCCTTTACTGGGTTTTCCATGTACAAATCTTGGTGTTATGAGTTGTGGATGCATGGTATTTGGTTTATGACTTATGTTCATGCTTAATTGATATATCTTCTATTTCGGTAATTGGTTTATTCATTCTGATAAAAGGTTTCAAGTGCTTAAAGTTTCATAATCTATTGACAACTAATTCACCCCCTCCACGACAACTGATTCACCACCCCCCCTCTCAGTTGTCCACTGGTTATCCTAACAGTTAATATCAGAGCTTGATCCTCTCTGTAGAAGCTTAACCACTTGAGGTAGATCCTATGGCAAATAATCATTCAACTTCAAATGTTTACCGAAAGGACAACCCTAGGCTTGAAGGAACAAATTACCGAGTATGGAAACTTCAGATGGAGACATATCAGAGATGTCTTAGCAAAGAGATTTGGGAGATAACTGAGAAAGGATATACCCCTTATGATCTAACATCTAGCAATCCTCCTCCAACAAACTTGGATAAGAACATTGATAATGACTGCAGAGCTAGAGAAGCCCTTTTGAGCGCCCTTTCATATTAGCAAGTAATGGGATTAATAGATAAATCATCTGCAAAAGCTATATGGGATAAGTTGGAGACTCTAAATGAAGGTGACCCTACTATTAAAATTGCTAAATTTGATGGTTACCGGGTGAGATTTGAGAACCTGGGAATGGAGGAAGATTAAAGAATTGTGCTTTTATGGAAAAAGTCAATGAAATTGTCTTGGGAATTCAATGTTGTGGTGGATCTAAGAGCGAATATGAGATTGTTTCTAAAGTATTGAGGTTTTTGCCACCGGCTTACAATATGAAGGCTACTGCAATCAATGAGTTGAGAATAATGTCTAACGCTTCTGTCAATAGGGATATTTTGGTTGGAAAGTTATCTGGTTTTGAGCTTGAAGAATTTGGTCCTCAAGGAGCTACAAAGATAGATTCTGCATTCAAGGCATCTACATCATCAACTAGCAAGAATGATGGGAGAGAATTATATGCAAAATGCAGACACATAAATATGTCCACTTAATTAAATGAATATTTAGTATTTATTTGATTATTTAACCATTAGTCAATAGTTAATTAAATTAATATTTAATTAATTCATCCTCAACCTCTTCTTCTATTAACTAAATAAATTATTCAATTTATTTAAATTAATTCATTAAACCATACTCTAACAATTAATTAAATGAATAAAGCATATTTGTTTAGTTTAACCCCTTTCCTCATTTAAATAAATAAATTAAATATTTATTTAAGTCCCTAAACTCCCCCCCCCCCCACTTGCATTCTCCTACAAATGCAAGTTGCACAATTTTAGTTGAAATAAATGAATTTTATTTTAATTAAAATCCTATTTTCTCTCACCCACCAAACCCACTTGCACCATAAATCCCCTTCTAGATTCTTCTAAACCATTCCTAATTAGCTTAATCCTATCCCCTAAATATTGTCACATTCCTAAGCAAAGATAAGTCACTACTCAGAGCCTCCAAAGTCTTTGAAAAGCATTAAAGGCTTTATGTCTTCAACAAGTTAACCCCTAAAGTCTTCCAAACCATTAATGGTTCTTACATAACCATTTATGGCTCTTACATAACCATTAATGGTTAAACTCAACTCACCCACATGGTTAGAGACTTTCCCTCTAACTTAACCCACATTTAACTCATGGGTCTCTTCAAGTATTCATTGTTTTGACCATGGTTATCCTCACTAACCCTTGCACAAGAGTTTGTCCATTGGATAAAGGCATTATTCATTGGATAAAAGCTTTATTCACTAACTCAAGCCTAACCAAACCCTCCCAAGGTAACCTTCACGTCATCTAAAGCATTTAATGCTTCTTCCCTCTCCTCTCAAGCCATCTCATGTTGACATTTGTCATCATGGGATTGGGTTGAAAGCCCTCACATGGATCATAAACCCATAAATCCTGACCCTTGTTGAGATTACTCAATCTCAACCATCCATTTCTCTATTTTTTCTATAAATAGAGCCCATTCCTTCTTCAAAAGGATCCAAAAATCTTTATGTATCAAACTTATAGTTATTTTGAGAGAACTTTTAGGAGCATTTGCCTTGTTATTTTGCTAAAATTAACATAGACTAATTAGGTGCTTTCTCATAATAGCTTATTTACACTTGCATAGGCATTTGTTCTTAGTTTCATAATCTTAAATCTTCATAAGAGACCCATAGATAATGCAAAAATTTGAGGGCTACACTCATGTCAAACTTGGAGAGGAGAGGAACAAGGGAGGAGCAACTATGAGCATGTTGGGGAGCATCTTAGGGGCTCCCTTTTCCGCTTTTGTATGCTTCTTATTGTCTGTTTTATATCTCTCTTGATATGCATGTTTTTTATTAAAGTAAAAGCAGGTTTTGAAGGGGCCCCAAAACCCTTTACAAAATGACCTTACAAGATAAAAGCATTAAGAAACCAGGAGGAACATACTTTAGGAAAACCAACAAAATAACTAGAAAAAACCATCTAAAAGCCCCAAAAAACCAACAAAAACCAGCCAGAAAGACAAAAGGAAATAATTTATGTTTTTCAGGGCATTAGCTAAGTTACTGTTAATTCCATACATGTCTTTGATATTATCCCTAAGATTAGGTATTTCCTTAGCAGACGGAGTAGCAACTTTCTTAACACTCACTCTAGTTTTGTTTGCTGCTCCACCAGATGTAGCTTCCCCTCTTCCAATCTCGATTGCATCTTCATCCATGTCGAGGTCCACCACCGATTTGGGAGAGCTAGAGTTATCGAGGACCTTCAAGATATCCTCTAGGTTCTTTGTAACAGCAGACAAGATATTCGGGATCATACCCAACAGGTTTTTCATCACCACTTTCCCTTCTTCCAGATAGTCAATCTGAGCTACCATTTTTTTTTACTTTTTCCTCCACGTCCTGCTTCCATTGCTTCTAATTCCTGTCATCTTCCTTCCTTTTCTCATCCATTTGTTTCCCATTTTTTTCTAGGTTCTTCAATAGTTCATATGTCCATCTGTCATAACCCAATCTAGCCTCAGTGAGTTTTTTAAGGTTATCCAGGAATAACCCTTCTCTAGCACTCTCCTTATCCTCACTCAAACTATCCTTAGTCATTTCCTTCTCGGTTTCCTTGTTCTTCTCCCTCTCAGAATTCATATCTTTTTCCTCATTATCCTTACCATCCTTATCCACCATAGGCTAGTTGTTGTCATTGCCTAAGTTAGCACTGTGAATTGGACTATCATTGTCAGACTCGTTCTCACCTTCTTCTTCCTCTGCATCCACATCCTCATCTTTCCAACTTTCCTCACCCTCTGAATCATTCATTTCCATTTCACTGCCCTCTTTTCCAATTTCCTCTATATCATTCTTTTCATCATGGGCTTTCATCCCAGTGGTGCTCTTTCTTTTTTTGCTCGAAGTAGCCTCCTCCTTGCTGGGTTCGCCTTCCTCCATCTTTCTCTTGCCTTTCCCTAGAGAAGCGGACAACCTCTTATTTTCCTGCATGGCAAGGATTTTATAGTTCTCGTAAATGAGCAAAATGAGCCCACAATGGAGCACCGGGTTTGAGGGATTCTTGTTGTGTTTATTGAGAGACCTAGATAGGGACCTAAAGAGATAGGAGGGCATGGAAACCCTTTTCTCATGCCTAAAATGGTTTAATAACACAAAGTGATAAGTGTGGGCCCTAGAAAAGTGGCCCTCAACAGTTATGTATTCCATGATGGCATTCAAAACCTAGCCCTAGATTTTCTTGATGTTGGAGGCTTCATAATAACCCCCTGTGGCTTTTCCAATTTTAACCCTCTCCTTTTCCATACGCGGGAAAATTTTTACCGCATTATTGGAAACTTTAAGATCTCTAAAAAAAATAAGCCCTGAGTGGGGCATACCTGTCACAGTCATGATGAGGCCCGCATCTAATTTGAACCTCACACCATAGATTTTAAAAGACCCATTACTCCAATTTTCAGTAATTCTGAAGACTAGGAGATTTACCCTACCTTTGTCGTAATCAACCAGCTTCTCCATGAAACTTGTTAGGGAACCTTTTTCTAGCTTCACCCAAACTTTCAGCATATCCTTCCATCTAGAAGTGTTGTCTAGTTCCTCCCTCCTTAAATCACCTCCCATATTCAATTTTAGACTTTCACCTCTGTTCTTCTGCAAACTCAAAGCTTTCTTCCCGTTGTCTCTCAAAATTTTGAATGTGCAGAGTGTTATTATATTTGATTGAGATTCTGCCACTTTTTGAAGTAATCCTACCTTTCTATCAGTGCATAAAATACTCATATCAACTATCATAATTATGCGGTCCTTCTTTCCCCGTAAATCTATCCTTTCTGAGGAGCTCTTTAATACTCATATTAATATCTTCCCCATGCCAAATTGTTTGAGATTCAGAATTAACACCTAGGTTCACCAGACAATCTGCCACCATATTTTTCTCTCCAAAGGCATGTTCAATTATTATAACTTTAAAACTAACAATAATTTCCCTAGCTTTCAAAATTATGTTTTCTATAGACCACGATGGCTCGGTTTCCCCCTTCAAGCACTTAATGATATTAAGTGAGTCTCCCTCCAGCCATAAATTATCATGATTTAGGTTCTTAGCAATAACTAGAGTATTCAGGGCAACTGAGGCTTCATCATAATGACTGGTTTGACTCCCCAAAGGGCCAGCAACCACCACTAGGCAACTTCCAGCAAAATTCCTGACAATGCCCCCATAACCAACTTTACCCAGATTCCCCTTAGAAGCCCCATCAAAGTTGGCTTTTATCCAACCCTAAGGTGGAAAACACCAAGCAAGACCTTCTCTTCCCTTCTCCTTACTAGGTTTGGTAGTAGAGAGGTTCCACCTATCATTGAAGTCTTCTTTAGCAACTGGACCATAATCAATGCCATTGAGGCATTCAAAGATACTCCTGTATATTTTATCCACCACCACTTCAAGGTTGGCACTTTTATCCCTAAAAATCATGTTGTTGCGCTCTTTCTAGATGTTCTAGATAACATTAGGGAAGGTTAGTTTCCACAGCTCCACAATCTTTGGGTTGGAATTAGGGTAGTACCATTGCTACCAGGATTCCCCTAGAGAGTTTGGAAAAACCCAACTCAGCTTCCACCTACTTAAAATAATTTTCCAAATTTCCTAGCTAAAAGTGCACTAATGGAGAATATGGCATGCAGACTCTTCTTCCCTGCAACAAAGAGAATGCCTATTAGGAAAAACAAATCCTCTCTTTTGAAGGTTGTCCAGAGTTAATACCTTGTTTTGGATAAAGATCCAAAAAAAGATATTAACTTTAGGAATTAACTTCTTATTCCACACTTTAGCCCAAATAGGAGTTTCTTCCATAACTTTATTTTGGATAGCCACAGCTGAGGACAAAAAATACTTCCCATCTGGGGTTTCCCTCCATATCAAACTATCCTCTTTGTTGTCTCTCAGAATTTTAGAAGAAAGCACAATCTCAAGAAACTTTAACCCCAGACAATGCTGGCTAAACTCAATCCATTTCCCATTTCTCCAGTAATCTCTGACCAAATCCCCATGCCTATTTTTGAACCAATCTTTCCAATCATAAAGGATTGGAAATTCCTCCAGAGGTTTATCCATAATCCATCTGTCTTCCCAAAATCTTATACTTCTACCATTCCCCAGTTTCCACATTCTTCCAGCTGCAACCCAACTTTTAGTCGATTGAACTGCATTCCAAATTGCAGAACCTTCAACAATAAAAGATTTATCCAAAAATTCTTCCTCAGAAGATTGCATGTGAAGATATATATTTCTCCAGATTAAATTCCACTCTCTTTCCTCCCCTTTCATTCTCCAAATTTGTTTTGCTAATAAGGCATTATTCATAGAGCTTATATTCCTTAAACCCAACCCCCCAGAGGCCTTGGGAGAGCAGATTTTATTCTAGGCTATAAGGGAAATTCTATTCTTGACTTCCACTCCGGACCAAAGAATTTTTTTTTGGATTATTTCAATTGCTTCCGCAAACTTTCTAGGGATTATAAACAAACTGAGAGCATAAACATGAAAGTTTTGGAGAGTGGCTTTGAGCAGCGTAAACTTGCCTGCTTGACTAAGGACTGCCCCTTTCCAACCTGCCAGTTTGGAGTTGAATCTGTCAACCAACTTAATCCAAAAATTATCCGCAGGCTTAATACAAAGGGGAAGCCCCAAATAAGTGGAGGGAAGCTCAGCTATTTTACAACCAAGAATCCTTTCAATCCTTAATTATCTTTGAACAGGGGTTTTGATGAAGAACAAAGAGCTCTTATCCCAATTGATTTTTTGACCAAAAGTAGATTCATAAATATTCATAACATTCTTCATATTTTTAGCTTCCCTAATAGTAGCTTCCCCCATAGTAATTGAGTCATCAACAAACTGTTCATGAGTACAAGTAAAATTGGAGGAAGAAGGTTTAAGTCCTTTGAGATTACCTTCTTCCACATTTTAAAAAATAAATCTACCCAAACTTTCAGCTAAAATAGTAAACAAGATTAGGGAGATGGGGCCCCCTGTCTTAGACCTCTAGTGCTTCTGAAGAAACTTGAAGGGGATCCATTGACAATAACAGCAGAAGAGGAAGTTTCCATCAATTGAGAGCAAAGTTGAATAACTTTTTCTCCAAATCCAAAGGCTTTCATAATCCTTAAGAGAAACTGCCAATTCATTCTATCATAAGCTTTAGCCATATCTAACTTAAGAAAAAAGCCCTAATTTTTACCTGTCGTAAGAGAATGAATGTTTTCACGAATTGAAATAATGGAATCCAGAATCTGTCTTCCGAGGACAAAACCATTTTGTTAGGCAGAGATAATTCTGGGAAGAATATCCAACAATCTTGAGGTAAGAACCTTAGACAAAATCTTGTAAACAGAGTTACAGAGACTAATAGGTCTAAACTTATTAAGAGAATCAACTCCAGAGATCTTTGGAATTAGGACAATGAAGGTCGCATTCAATTCTGTTAGAAGCCTCCTAGAACCAACGAATTCCTTAACTCCTTTACAGATTTCAGTCTCCACAATATGCCAAAAAGATTGGAAAAAGAACATTGGAAAACCATCTGGTCCAAGAGACTTATCTCCCTGAAAAGAGAACACTGCCTTTTTGATTTCCTGACTAGAAGGTATTCGGGATAAATGTTTGTTGTCTTCCTCAGTCAAGGTAGAAGGAATAGCTTGCAGCAGGAGGTTTTGATTATTGTCGTCAAGGTTATCCACTTCACCCAATAGGGTGCTAAAATAGTCCAGAGCTTCCTTTCTTATATCATTATCATCCGTTAAAATCACTCTATTACAGGATAGCCTGGATATCTTGTTAACCGCCCTGTGCTTAAGAGCAGTTAAGTGAAAAAATCGGGTATTTTTATCACCTTCCTTCAAATACAAGGCTCTTGATATTTTTCTCCAAAATGTCTCTTCATTAGAAATAATGGTGTGGTATATATTTAGACAACAAACCTTTTTTCACAGACCTCAACTCTTCTGAGAAAGCCCATCCTCTTGGATTTTATCTTGAACTTCTTTTATTTCAGTTTTAATTTGAATTTTACTCTCGAAGATATCCCCAAAGATCTCTTTGTTCCAAATTTTGATTTTAGCCTTTATAATATTGAGCTTTTTAGCTATTCTAAATAGGGTCGTTCCCTCAACCTTAGAACTCCACCAATCTACAACACAAGCTTCCAAAGACGGATGGGATAACCACACTTTTTCAAATCTAAAAGGGAAGTTTCTCTTTGTAGATAAAGAATTGGCTGTAAAAGAAATAGGGTAATGATTAGAACCAATCTTGATAACAGACGCCAAAGAATAGCTATACTTAGATAACCACTCAGGAGTAATTAAGGTTCTATCTAACTTAACTTGAATAAGATCAACTCCAGTTCTTCTATTAGTCCAGGTATAGTTAATCCCTTGGAGATCCACATTCATAAGAGCTTGACCATTTATGAAATCCATAACAAGGGGAGGCCTCCCATCTTCTCTTCCTCTTTAAGCAGAGTATTGAAATCTCCCATTATTATCCAGCTTTTATCAGTGAAAATTAGTATGTCTTTTGCAAGGCTTCTCAAATATTTAGCTCTCCTAGTTTTGGTATTAGGCGCATAGACATTAGTGATAACCCAGACAAAGTTATCCTTGATATGCTCAAGCTGCACAGAGTTCCTATTAAATTCATAAATAATTTCCTTACCTTTAATAGTTTTTTGGTTCCCAAAAATCGTTGTTCCTCCAGAGGCTCCCTCCGAACTAGATCCTATAACTCCATTATTTTTAAATATTCTAATCCTTTCCACTTTATCCTTACACATCTTAGTTTCCTGAACAAGGACCACATCCAGTTTATGATCTCTTATCATATTACGTAACACATCCTACTTATGAGGGGCATTCAACCCTCTTATATTCCAGGAAATTATCTTCATACTTTAACCAAGGATAGAGTTGACTTGATGGAGCTCTGTGTTCTATCAGCACGGTTCTTCCAACTTTCCTATTCCCTCTGAAGTTTTAGAGAAGGTCTCCCCTACTTTTTGTTTTGGTTTCCAACATCTGCCTTTTTCTTATTCTTGCTTCTAGTTGTGATACCTCCATTGGGTCCCTCCTTATTCGATTCTCCCTCTTTTGTACCAAGAATCCTAAGATTTCCTTCCAGGGCTTCCATTTCCACACTATGTGATGGGTTTTTGCATTGAAATGACTTTGGGCTTCAATTGGTTAATAGCAAAAGAGGCTCAAAATCAGAAATGTTAAAATCTTGCGCTTCATTGAAGTCTTCCTCAATTGCTTTTGTATAAGATGATGCAGACACATCGTCATTGGAATTTTCCTCTGCTTTCTCCTAATTGGTTGGCTCTCCCTCCTGGTCCTCTAGATCATTTTTTTTATTTGCCTCTATCATTTTCTCATCTTCTTTAGTGCTTTCTATTTGATTATTAGAACAGACACAAGCCGGTTTTTCATTATTACTATTCACATCCTTCTTCACCTTATTTTCTAGCTCAATCACCTCCTTATCTAGATCACACTCTACTGATGGGTCTTCTCTTTTCTCTCTCATTTGCCATTTCTGCTTCACACTGCTATCATTCTTGTTGTTCTTACCCTTCTTAAGAAGACAAGATTTTGCCCAATGGCCTGATTTTTTGCAATGAAAGCAAGCAAACGGGAGCGATTCATATTCAATCGCTTGGGTCCATTTCCCTAATTTAGATATAATCCCAATAGATTGGGGCATATCCATCATTTGATTAACATTAACATAGATGCAGGCAAAAACTAACCTTGATTTAGCTACAGTCATTGGGTCGATTGAGAGAAATTCTCCTAAAGAACTCGCTATCTCCTTGAAGACTTCCTCATTCCAGAACTCCAGCGGAATGCCCAGGAGGTGCGTCCACATAGGCACCAACACAAAAAATAACTCATCGAGAGAAAGGTTTGGAGCCCATTTCTGTAGAGCCAAAGTTGACTTGTCGAACATCCATGGGTCTTCACATAGAGCTTTATTCATGTCTTCTTCAGAGTTAAAAGCAAAGGAAAAAAAAACCCCTAGGCAACGCCGCCACATCCACTTGACCCTTGAGAACCCATTTCCTCCTTATAAAATTCCTAACAACATCAATTTTAGGCCTAGAACCAACAAATCATCCCACTAATGTCATAGCTAAACTAGAGACAGTAAGATCTACCAGCTTATCCGGAACAAAGATAGCAACAACCCCTGTTATTGGATCAAAAATATTTTTAACTTCCGGTAGCCCTGTTTTTACCAGCGGCTTCACTCCAAAAAGCGAAGACCATTTTTTTGACTGTCTCCTTGTCCTCTTCTATGTCTTGGGATGCTTGGAGGCCAGCCTGATTGCCAATTCCACCCCCAGAAAGACTGCCATCCCCAGGGAATCCGCCATTCCCAGATTTGAAATTTGGGATTCCCAATCCCTCTCCTTGCCGCTCCGCACCCATTCCCGCTCATATTAAAAATCCCTTGATATGCATGTTTAGGATCATAGGTTCATTTGTATTTCATTTTTGTCACTAACATATTAATGTTTGAACTTGTGTCTTGTGCATCCTTTTCAGCGTGCATCATTTAGTGAACCTGACGTGAATCGAACACGCAACCTTCTGATTTGTTTCCAATCTAACTTTTTGTGTTTTTCTTATTTTCTTCACACACAAGTTGCGCTTTAGCGCTTTTGTCTCGTGTTTTGGCTCTATCGACAGAAGACTTTTAGCGCTTTTGTCTGCATTTTAGCACTTTTGCTATAGGTTTAGCGCTTTAGTCATATTTTTAGCGCTTTTGTTCATTTATTTGCGCTATTATAATAATTTAGCGCTTTTGCATTCTCTGTATGTCAGTCCTTAAATTTTGTCAAAACTGTTTAAATGGCGATTTTGTTCATAGTTTAGCGATGTTGTTTATATTTTAGCACTTTTGCTAGTTGTTTTTACGCTTTTGTAATTACTTCGATGTTGTTGTCTAGAGTAGAGCTTCTGTGTTTACAAAGAGTAGCACTTTTGTAACAGAGAGCTCAAAATTGTAACCAAAAAACTAAATTTAGGCTTGTGGAAGCCCCCATGAGATTTTGGATTTTACTAACTAGCTTATTTGCAAATTCTTAACAATTTCTTGCAGGTTTTGGAGGAGTTAAATTAGAAACATTTTTTTTTAGTCTTTGAGTTTAAAACTTAATCTTTCATGTTTTGTTCAAACAAAAGGATTAAAATTAACCTCATAGTCTTTTTAGTGTAACTAAAATAAACCTCATTTTTCACTTTTGGTTCTTAAAACAAACTTCATCTTTCAAGTTTTTCAAACAAAAGAGATTAAAATTAACCTCATAGTCTTTTTGGTGTAACTAAAATAAACCTCATTTTTCACTTTTGGTGCTTAAAACAAAATTCATTTTTCTTGTTTTCAGGCAAAGAGATTTAAAAATCAACTTCACTCTTTTAGTGCACTTAAAATCCACTTCATTTTTCAATTTAGTGCATAAAACAAACCTCACATTTACACTTTTTGTTACAAAGGCTACACGATTTTATTTTGTTGACCAGGTTTTATTTTTAGTTTGTCAAAGTGCCCAAAACAGTTTTTATCTTGGCTAAAAAGAACACAATAGTTGTTGGGGCAACATCTCCAAATAGCAAATAGATCATATTGCAGTAAAAGGTTAAAAAGAACAAGTGTTTTTCGTAATTGGCATGCTTGTGCAAAACTGTAGAGTTGTCCCATTTCTAACACACACTATCCTCTCCCTTGGCACTCATGGCCCTAGGTGCAAGAGAAAAGTGTTAGTAACGCTCTAAATTTTCTATTTTTAAGAGAGGTCTTCTAAGAGACACATCACTCTTGGGAACGACCTTGCGCGGCAAATCCTTCGAGCCACTATAGAAATCAGGTGAGAGCGAAAGTTGTAGCCTTGGGTGTAGTTGTTCATACAGTGTAACTTGCCGAAAGGACATATGGGCCCCACCATAAGTTACAAGGCTTTTAAGTGAGTCACTGCAGAATGAACTTATGTCCAACAACATCGAACATTACTAGACACCTCTTATTTTAGAAGCCCACCCGTTCTATTGATTGAGGATATTTGTGAAAACTTTAGTACAAGAGCATAGATGGTTTTGCTCCCAAGATACTCAACATACATATTTCCTTGAGTAGAAATAGGGTTTTTGAAAGGCTACTTGTGGCTTGATGAAAGTGGAGACTCCCCCATCATAGGGATCATCTCTCTGTTATGCTCATGCAAGACTTAGTATATCACATCCTTACTTGCCACGGTGGGATTCATAAGGTATGTAGTACCAAAGTCGAAGAAATATCAAGATGTGGGCTAAAAATATCGCAACTGGCCATGACCTTAGGGATAAAAAGTGTTTGAGTTGTCTTCGTCTTGTTTCAGACCAGTAACAATTTGGGCTGACTTCAGACTTTGGGAACATAAAATACATTTGTAAAATGGTCAAAAATTTTATGATTAGGTTTATTTACACCCACACCTATTGTGCCTTTTATTTAAAAAGGTCAAGGTTATTGTGCTTGTGTGCTTGCTGTGTTTTCTTGTCAAAGAAATTCAAAACAATTGAAACCAAGTATCCATCCAACGAATCTACATCAAACACTGATAAACAAAACAACGTCAACAAGTGAAACAAAGTATCATTTTTTTATGACCATCACTCATATCTTGAGAAAAAGGAGTCTTCATCAAAAGACCAAATTAAAGAAGAGACAACTTGGTTCAAAAGCTCTTATCAAAAGAAGGAAGTTTTTCTATATCAATAGACAACTATTTCTCTCACATAGGGTATTCTTACGTCATATGCACTTGTACCTGCAAGGCAAATCCAACGAATTTGATAAAGAGCCTTTGAGCAATTGAGCTTTTACTCAGTATAGAGATTTTGATTATCACAAAAACAAAGGGGGCAAGATCAATCCTTCTTTCTTTCCTCAAATCTGTAACACATACAACGAAGATCAAGGGGAAACACCAACCCCTATAAGAGAGGAAGAGGAAGATGTTAGGTCCAACAATGAAAGCTAATGTACTGCGAGGGGAGGGGTGAATCAGTACTTCAAAACTTTTCTTCAAAAACAATCTTGTTGATAAACATAAAATGTAAATTGTTGATCTCATAATATAAAGCTAACACATAATTATAGAAATAACATTCATACACATTTCACTCCATAGCACAAATATTTTGGTTACGCAAAAACTCTTTGTTAAAGAGAAAAACTGTGGTGGGGATGGCACCCACAACTTCACTACTACAATAATAAAGGTTGCTCGGTTAGAGCTACATGTTTAGCTATTTCTGATAGATTACCCTATTAGGAGTATCAAGATCTTTAGATCTACCTTGCTAAAGTATTTTACAACACTTATACAAAATGATGCACCTGGTTAAAGGCTTTACAATTTTATAGACTTTGTTAGAGTCTTTTACCTTGTTAAAGGTTTCTATTACAACTCAAATGATTCAATAAAATATTTATAAATATCTGCAACTTTACATCTGAAATGTTATAGCAGATTCTATGTGCTCAATATGAAATTACCTTTCTCATAGCATACCTCGGTAATTGATAAATCAACTTGGTAAACCCTTCTGTTTACTCTGTCCCTTAAACTGTTCTCTGAAGACTTTCTCGGTGACCTCTGAATATCTTTGTCAGTCGTAGCAGTCACAACTCAATGTGTCCTCTTATGATTTTCCTTTTAACTCTTCTATCCCACATGTCTCTCTACTTTGATTCTCGAATAACTCTGTATAAATAGATCTCTGGGATGGTGATCTGTTCACGCTTCGATCTTACAAACAAGTTTCATCGAATGAATAAACATAGAAATTATTTCATTGGATAAACTTCCTCAAAATCATACAAAATCTTGAAGTGCAATTTCCTATGTGATAACGGTTCCCTATTCCTTGATTCTTGTAACACGTTTCCACATATGTGTCTAGGTTCATTGAATCTGGTAACATATTTCTACTCAGTTCAAATTACTCGGTATACCTTCTTTGCTGCTCGGTAGACAACTCGGTGTATACTTAACTCTGTGACTCCTTTCTTCTGTAACTGACTGCTTTAGTGCTTATCGACTGATTATTTCGGTAGTATTGACCGACTAGAGTATATAGGATGACTTTGGTCATAAAACTAATGACAACTTAGTAAATAATAACAATCTCCCCTTTTGACATTAGTTTGGTATGTTTGACAAAACTCCTTTCAAAGTCATAACTAAAAATCTATATACTTACAAAATTTGACTAACATGACAGTATATACAATGGTCAATGAATAGTAACATATTCAAATATATACTCCCCTTATCAATATACTGTACATAACTTAATTTGCATGCTCCTGTGATCAATACTCGGTGTTCACTGCTCTGTGTTCTATACTTCCCCTGTCAAATTCAATTATACATTCGGATACTTTGTTCTGCTTCGGTACACTCCCTCTTATACTCAATATACTCCCCCTTTTTGACAAACATCAAAACTAGTTACCATTAGGTGGAGGCAACTGGTCAAAAATAGATTTTTACTTTGTACTAGCATCGGTGAGAGCAGCAGAGAGTGCATCCTTGACACTATCCATTAGGGAATTCTGAGTTGTAATATCAGCTAACAGTGAAATCAAACCATCTAAAGTGCTTCCTTCTTGTTGAGTAGATAAGTGGGTAGCCCAGTTGATCTGCTCTTGGATTGATGATAAGTGGGAATAAATAAGGTCTAAAGAGTCATGATATCCATCCTTATTTTGTGCTCTTCATTCCAAAGTTCTAACTATTGAGCCATAAGAGTTTGCAGTTTGGTATAGAAATTCTGAATAGAATTTGGCTCAGTGGTCAATTTATTAGAGAGATTGGTAATCTCTTGTTCAATAACTTCTGTCTTATGCTTGATATCCTTAATAAATAATGAAAATGTACAGAGGTTCTGAAATAAATATAGAATATGTTTGAGTTGAGGGGACAACTCAACAATGGGTCTAACAAGCTTGACTTTACCTATGGCAATTGTTTTCTACACTTCTTCAATCATTTTGGCACCTCTTTGTCCTTCAACTTGTTGAGGTATTCTGATATATCTACTCCTTATGCTTCTAATTTAGTGAGTAGTTCATCCAGTTGCATATGGATGGCAGCATCTTTATTCATGGTAGCTTCAGGTAGCATGTTTGTCAATAATGCTTTAACCTTCAGAAGTACTCGGTTCTTCTTATGAATAGCCATTTGTCTTTCTTATTCTGCTTTGGCTTTACATAGTTCTCTGAATTCAATAAGTGCTTGCCCTTTCAGTTTTGAAATGTCAACATTTGGCAACACAATAGGCTTTGACAGGTCTACCTTGAAATTATGCTTCTTCACTTTCTTTTCTTTGGATGATGAGGTTTTCACCTGTTGAACTAGTACGATAGCTTTGGAGGCTTGTTCACCCTCGGTAGGTTGCTCGGTAGAGGCAACACTTTTGTCGGTTTCCTTAGCCTCTGATGTGTCCTTCGGTGATTCCTTGCTTGGGGTCTCAGTGGCAATAGTTTCAGTGCATGCAGGTTCTTGAGAAGTCTATTCCTCGGTGGCCTGAGAAGTAGATTCTCCTTTTGTAGACTGTTGACCCTCTTTTCCTTGATCAGTGTCCTGAGGTTTTTCGGTTGAAACTTCCTGAGTTACCGAAGGATAGGACTTGACTTGTTCCAAAACTGATTCACTAGATACTAGTTTGGCATAGGCATTTCCTTCTATCATCTCTTGTTCTGGTGCCTCAGTGTCCATGACATCCTCATCTTGTTGAATAGTTGAAGCAGGATCTTGCTCGATAATGTCAACTATTTCACCTTCACCTTGAGTTTCTTCAGTCTGAATTCTGAAGATTTCTTGCCATTTTTCTTTTGTTTCCTTTTCGATTTCAAGATAGAGTCCATTCATCATTTTCAAGGCTCTATGCTTCACTTGAAAATTTGTCTGGTAGTTTTTCAAATGATCTCTAATATCATCTACCGACATGTCTGGAAAGAGATGTACTAAAACTCTATCTCTTATCTGCTTCTCCAAGTCCATAGCATATTTCCATTTGTTGTCAATGTGAGAGTATAATGCATTTGGAAGAAAATTACTTACTTCCAATGGAACTACTTAGAATTTTAGAAGTGTACATACTACTGACTCTTCTATTTGTCTCTTTTCATCTTCTGTCTGAGAGTCATATTTAACATACTTGAATGACCCAAATCCTCCATATTGTTTCAATTTGGCACAAAAGTTGTCAACACTGTGTACATCTTCCTTTGTGCTTTTAACAATCTGAAATTTATTTTTGTCTTTAGATTCTGTGTCACTTGACTCTTTATTCAAGATGAGTCTCTTGGTCAACTTTCTATAAGTCTTTGTAACTTTAGGCACTTCAACATTTTTTTGCCTCTTACCTGGTGACACTGCAGATGATCTAGTGTTAGGGTGCTTCCCTGGTGGAGTCGGTGATACCTTAGGTGTATCCTGTTTCTTCCTTTTCAATATTTTGCCCTTTGGCAACTCGGTGCTCAAAGTGATTGCTGCTTCTTGAGCCTTAGATTCTTCCTCGATTGAAAGTTGATCACTCTTGATAGGAGTGGAGGTAGAACCTTCTCCAAATTTCTCAGTTAGCACTTTGATCATTTTAGTGGCTTTTCTTGTAGCCTTCGATACTACTATGCTCATTTTTACTTTTTCTTTGACCTCTTCATAGGTACCATACCTGATCTTGGTAGCATGCCTTGGAAGTGACAGAAAGGCATCTATCTACTATTGAGAAATATCAAGATCCATCTCATAACCCATGGATGGTAGAGATTGAGTTCTCGGATCTACTACATTGACATAGCAGTAGTCGGTGTCCACTTCAAAACATATATCATCCTTATGTTTTTCCACTAATTGAGGTACAATTCTGTACCTATTATGCATCTTTTCTTGAAATTTGCTGAAGTAATCATCTATTATCTCATTGAAATTATCACCTAACTGATTGATAAAGTCATTTATTTGATGGGTGATTGGTTGGTGTAACTCCCAGACTATGTTACCGACTAATGGGAAGAATTTCTCAAAATAGAAAAACATGCACACTAAGAGTGACCCAAACTTTAGTGTGTTTGTCAAGTTATTCTTCTTAGATTTCCTTATAGTGTTGAGATTTTCAAATAGGTTTTTCAACAACACTTCACATAGATCAATCTTCATACCCTTTTTCACAATCTTGTAGGCCAAATCTACAGCTGCACAAGGTACACTATTTTCTCTTGCCGATTGGAAGAAACAATAACTGATGACTCTTATTGCAAACTTTAGCTCTGCATCTGTAACATTATTCAATTTAAGACCTCTACAATCAGACTCAACTCCAGTTAAAGTTATCAATTCCTTCTATGAAATCATTTTCTATGCTTGGGCATGTTCGTATATAGGGTATCCAGTTATTATGTGAATGATCTCCTTGGTGATTTTGAACGGTTGCTCCTCTAACCACATAAAGTCATCATGAACTCTACTCAAAACAAATTTAACCCATTGGGGTTTGAAAACTCGAGGGTAGGTTAGGGCTTCAGTCAATCCCTTGACTTTGATATGCTCATATTTGCTATCTAGCATTCCATCGGTGCATAATTCATCATACGTGTCCTTGATCTCGATATGACCTAAGCCTTCAACATGGCACTTAGTGTAGAATCTGACATCTTCAACCAATAGAACCCTATCCGGAATAAGAGAAAATGTATTTTTGTCATTGGGTTCACATGCAACTTTGGGAGGTAAGGAATACTTCAGTGAGGGCTTCTCAATATTCTCAACTACAATAGGTTTCTGCAACTTAGGAGCCATTTTAAACTTGGGTTTCTACTAACGAAAGAGCTTAGCGTTTTAACTAACCAGAAAACGCTTTTGACTTAGTAAATATAATGCAGATGTTCACAACTGATATTGACCGGTTAACTGGCCTAAAAAATGCATTTGAGATTATTGTATAAATACCTTGAAATTTGCTTGGGAGTTGTTTGATCGCCTTTGAATCACTTAGCTCTGCTCTTGATAACTGGTAAGTGTAAAATAACCTCGTGAAGAACTTTAAGTACACATTTTACCTTATTGGGCTTTGTGCAGTTAGGTAAGAAAACATTAAATGCACTCGGTTCCACTAAACTAGTTAACTTCCTTTTACGCTTTTACCGACTAGACAGGCTTCCTGCACTTACCGACTTCTTTGGTACTCCAAAAGACTAGATAGAATTTCAAACTTGCTAATGCATCTTAGCTATGTAGATTTTGAAATTAAGTACATGATAAAGTAGGAATTGTTAAGATCTAACCTTGAGAGAATGCAGTCCCTTCATACCTTTACTGATTAATTCAAAGTAGATGCACCTAACTCGGTAGGTAAGGTGCTTTCTTCATTTTTTGACTCAATTTCCTTCTTTTTCCAGATTTTCTATAGTTTGATTTTTATCTCTTCAGTATCTCCTCTGGGTTGATCTCTGCAATCTTTATCCAAGTGTCCAACTTTATGACAATGAAAGCATGCCATACCAAGATTTCTCCATGATCTTCGGTAGTTCATTCCAAACCTTATCATGCAGTTGGCACTTATATGTCCATATCTTCCACAACATTCACACCGTATCCTTGTATTGTAATCCCATGGTACTACAGTATACTATCGGTTAAGATCTGTGTGAGTTTGGTAGCTTCTAGTATTTGCTTGGTGTGAAGACCTTATATTGTTTTTCTGCTTAAACCAACACTTCTTGGTACTATGTCCATATCTATTGCAGTTTTTGCAAAACCCCTTGAATTTTGCCTTCTCAAAATTGCTAGCAGACTTTTTCCTACATTGTTTAGATGTGTGACCATACTTATTGCAATTGTAACAATAACCATCAGACCTAGTGACATTTGGTTGCTTACCTTTTCTGATTTGGCACATGTTGGCAGTATGTCCTTTTTTTCACAGTAGTTGTAGATAGGCTTCTTTCCTTTGATGTTCTCCTTGTTTCCAGCTTGCTTTGATGATTCCCCTCTCTCGGTGGTATTGATCCCTTTCTCGGTAGAGTTTTTTCTTTTGTAACTGAGTCCTGCATCTTTGTTGGGTCTTCTTATATTTAGTTGCTCATCCAACATCCTTGATGCTTCATAACTTTTCTTCAGTGTTTCTTTTGATTTCTTCTCTGCTTCAAGTTCATTGGTCAATCTTGATAATTCAAGTTTCAATGCTTGATTCTCATTTTCTTTTATATTTTCTTCATGATGTGCATAACCCAATTGATCAGAAAGATTATGTAGAATTCCAGTCATTCTTGTGATTTCATTATTCTTTTCAGACATCAATGCTTCTAGCTGTTGTTTTTCCCTTTCCATGTCTCTTATGTTATCCTCAGTTGTTCTTAATGCATCAAGATTTTTAGTCAGCTGTGTGCTGAAATGTTCATGTTCTCTTTTCATTGCCTTCAACTATTCAATCGGTGCTTTGTTCTTTTCTTTCAGTTCTCTAATCATTTCTTCAGTTTGTTCTGATATACTCTTCTCAGATGATGTTTCAATTTGTTCTACCAATTCTTGTGAGTCCTGTAAATCATCAGACAACCTTCTTTTGACTTTCAGTGATCTTTGCATTATCTCTGCATATCTGCAATCACTTGATTAGCATGATCCAATTCTTATTGAAGATTCACAATTCTCCAAGATTGTTTGTAGCCTTCCATTGATAAGATCTTTTTCTTTAGGCTGTTAAACCCTTTTCCAAGATTGAAGCTCCGATACCAATTGTTAGGTCCAACAATGAAAGCTAATGTACTGAGAGGGGAGGGGTGAATCAGTACTTCAAAACTTTTCTTCAAAAACAATCTTGTTGATAAACATAAATTGTAAACTGCTGATCTCATAATATAAAGCTAACACATAATTATAGAAATAACATTCATACACATTTCACTCCATAACACAAATATTTTGGTTACGCAGAAACTCTTTGTTAGAGAGAAAAACTATGGTGGGGATGGCACCCACAACTTCACTACTACAATAATAAAGGTTTCTCAGTTAGAGCTACATGTTTAGCTATTTCTGATAGCTTGCCCTATTAGGAGTATCAAGATCTTTAGATCTACCTTGCTAAATGATTTTACAACACTTATACAAAATGTTGCACCTGGTTAAAGGCTTTACAATTTTATAGACTTTGTTAGAGTCTTTTACCCTGTTAAAGGTTTCTATTACAATTCAAATGATTCAATAAAATCTTTACAAATATCTGCAACTTTACATCTGAAATGTTATAGCAGATTCTATGTGCTCAATATGAAATTACCTTTCTCATAGCATACCTCGGTAATTGATAAATCAACTCGATAAACCCTTTTGTTTACTCTGTCCCTTAAACTGTTCTCTGAAGATTTTCTCGGCGACCTCTGAATATCTTTGTTAGTCGTAGCAATCACAACTCAATGTGTCCTCTTATGATTTTCCTTTTAACTCTTCTATCACACATGTCTCTCTACTTTGATTCTCAAATCACTTTGTATAAATAGATCTCTGGGATGGTGATTTGTTCATGCTTCGATCTTACAAACAAGTTTCATCGACTGAATAAACATAGAAATTATTTCATTAGATAAACTTCCTCAAAATCATACAAAATCTTGAAGTGCAATTTCCTATGTGATAACGGTTCCCTATTCCTTGATTCTTGTAACACGTTTCCACATATGTGTCCAAGTTCATTGAATCTGGTAACACATTTCTACTCGATTCGTATTACTCAGTATACCTTCTTTGTTGCTTGGTAGACATAGAACATCACTCAGTAGATAGCTCGGTGTATACTTAACTCTGTGACTCCTTTCTTCTGTAACCGACTGCTTTAGTGCTTATCGACTGATTATTTTGGTAGTATTAACCGACTAGAGTATATAGGATGACTTTGGTCATAAAACTAATGACAACTTAGTAAATAATAACAGAAGAAACCCCCTTCATAATGGAATAATTTTATTGAGACATATATACTATCCACTTTCACATTCAAAAATCACAAATCCATTCAAACTCTCAAACACAAAGAGGTCTTGTCCTTAGTACTTTCAGATATTGCTTAAAACAAACCAATAAATCACTTTTAGGGTGTCTCTACATCTAGGATCAATCATCCTAAGAGACATTTCTACACAGGTTAAAACTAGTCTATGATTGCATCCTCTCATTTCTAGGTAGCTTGGTTTGTAACACATCTCAAACCTTGCTATACCTCATCACATCAAAATTGTTGAAAAACACAAGAGCAATTAACAAAGAACTGTGTTGACATCCAACCTTCACTGTTAGAGATCTATCTTCCAACAAACATTTCACAAAACTTGTCTTCCATCAAACACTTCATCACCACCTCGTAATCACTTTCACAAGCATGAAAAATATGGCTCAAACAAGATCAATAAGAAACCGACAACCAGAAATTGAAGAGGAGGAAGAAAACCTCAATGATTTTCATGAGGCCATTGGAGGAGGCATTAATGATGAAGATCTTAGCACTCCAACTCTAGAAGACATAGAAAGAGCACAACATAATCCCAAATTCAACAAACTCTTTGATGAAATTCTTAGAAACAATGCAGATGCTCATTTCTTAAGAATTGCTCAAGAGGGTGGCAAAATACCCTCTAACTTTGATACAACACAGATACGACAAACATCCAAGCAACATAGCTGTCACAATGGTGGAGGAGGTAGAGACTACTTCCGCTATGACCCTAATCATCAAGGGAATCCTCCACCTCCTCCTCCTTCATAAATAGACATGTTGAGGCAACAAGTAGGAAATCTCGCTCAACAACTGAATAGTGGTGTGAAGACTACTCGGTTTTCACTTAACGACATTTGTCCCTATCCTTTTGATAGGAACGTGCTTATACCACCTTTTCCGCGAGCATACAATACACCCAAATTTGAAAAGTATAGAGGCAAAGGAGATCCTAGGGATCATGTGCAAGAATTTCACTCAGCTTGTTTAGAGGTGGCTTATGAGGACACATATCTAATGCGCCTCTTTCCTCAAAGTTTGGGAGGCACAACCACACAATGGTTTTCATGACTACCAGGTGGCATTAGAACATTTAAGGAACTAGTCCAAAAATTCATTGCTCATTACGCACACGACATAGAACGTGATGTCACCATGGTGGATTTGTGCAACACCAAACAAAAACCAAGGGAGTTGTTCTCAACTTTCATACAACGGTGGAGGAAACTGTCTAGTAGACGCTCTCTTCATCTACCTGAGCAATAATTAGTGGAAATTTTCATTTCCAACTTAAATGATGAAATGAAAATTCATTTAGACACAAAGGGTACAGAATACTTTGAAGAAATGATCACTCAAGGACTAAAATGTGAAAGATCCCTCATCAAAAAGGGACTTATCAAAATTCACAATGAACCCAAACATGGTCCTCAGTCACATTATAATAGTGATAAACCAAAATTTTGGAACAAAAACAAGAACGTTGTCAATGATGGGATAGTGGAAGCAAGAACAGTAAAAATTGCACAACCTATGGTCAAGTTTGCAGGACAAAATCCCCCTCCTAAAAATAACACCATCACTAATCCACAAAATCAAGGTTGAAATACACAACAAGGTGAACCAAAACAAAAGCAACAAAACTACAAACCAAAACACACATATACACCCTTAGGGAAACCTATCAAAACAATCTTAAGTCAATTGATATCCTCCAATACTGTGACCTTACCAAAAACATCTAATTATGAGCCTCAGGTCAAGCCTCCATGGTGGCGAGATCATGAACATTGTGAATTTCATCAAGGAAGAGGGCATAAAACAAGCAATTGCCATCGACTGAAACATCTTGTTCAAGATCTTATTGATAGAGGAGAAATTGAAATAGAAGGACATGACCCTAAAACATCCAATGATTATCATTTAATGATCAAGAATCCACTTCCATCACATGATCAAAGGGGTCCTTCCACCTCAAGGAGAAAGACAGATACTAAAACTAATTATACACAAGCTGCATACAATTATACTGTGAATCACTTTTATGATGTTGATGAACAAGTTGCAACTCTTACCATAAAAAATCCAAATCCTACATGCAACATTGTTATGCATCATAGCAATATTACTATTTGAGCAGCACCACAAGGAACAACACCCCTCCCCAAACAATATAATCTTGTAGAGAAATTGGATAAGACGCCAGCCCTCATCTCCATATTAGAGCTTTTGCACTTATCCCCCTCACATAAAACAATCTTGGATCAATCTCTCCAAGAAGCGTCCATCCCTGCCAACCTCAACACAGATCAATTTCAAGCGATGGTTGGTAATCTAAAGTCATCACCATGTCTCACTTTTACTAAAAGTGACAACTCTTCCTTCCAACAACCACATAATGCCTCCCTCCATATTCAAGGATTCGTAAACCAACATAGAATCAAGCGAATCTTTATTGAAAATGGAGTCAACTTGAATATATGCACCTTGCAGTTAGTCACATCATTGGGTTATGCAGTAGAATCGGTGGATGCCAGTAAAAAGATAACCATCAAGGCATATGATGATGTAGAACGTTCTTCCAGGAGAGCTGTTATATTACCTATCAGGGTTGGGCAAATGGTGAAGCATATAGTTTTCCAAGTTCTAGACCTTCCTTTTCCATATAATCTCTTGTTAGGAAGACCTTGGATACATTCCATGCAAGTCGTTCCATCCACCTATCACCAATGTATCAAGTTTCCACATAACGGTGTAGAAATTACAATCCTCAGCGATACTAATCCATTTGCATATTGTAATAATATTAACCATCAACCAGAGATTACCATACCTAACAACAGAGAAACTATCCCTTCCTTATCATATGTTAATCCAGCCTCTCTTTCCAGCTTAATAACCCCTATACCAAAGTAGGAGAAATTGAAAATGAAAATGGCTAAGGAAGGTCTCGGGGAATATAATCTTAGCCAACTCTTTTGTGTTGGGCAATTACTCACATCCCCTATAACTCATGGCAAACCCTCAGGTTTACTTCAAACACCATTGGCCAAGAGAACGTGAATTTTGGCACAATTCACCCCTAGTAGAAGTCAAGAGGAGGAAACCATGGATGAAGACCTGACAGAATGGATCTACACGAACCCTATCGACAAAGAAAGCTCGAAGGCTAAGCTCCCCACTAACAAATATGGCAAAGGCTTCACTATAATGCAAAGAATGGGATATGTTGGCCATGGTGCTTTGGGACATTACAAACATGGATGACACGAGCCCTTACAACCTGAGTTGAAACCAAAAGATAAAACTGGAGTAGGTTTTTAAAAAGAATCTCTTCCTAAGCTCTAATTTAAAGGAAAACCCAAAAAACCTGTGTATTAACCAGTTACTCTAAGGATGCAATCCTTGACTATATCTACAACACCAACAACCCTATCAATAACACAAGCAACACCAACAACCCTATCAATGGCACCAACAACATCAACAGAACCAATAACCCCATCAGCACCATCAACATAACCAATAACCCCATCAATAACATTAGTAACTCTAGTTATACCTACAACACCAGCAAACCCACCTCCAATAGTACATAAACCCATGACTAATACACTATTCAATTCAAAATACATCCAAGCCTGGTACAATAATCGGATGCTATAGAGTGATTCTGAGATAGACTCACATGAGTGGGAATGGGATTCAATGAATCTAAATACTTCAGACGAGGAAGACACATCACCTCCTCCACCTCATAAGGATATCCTAGTTTATGGAGAAGCATGGATTAAAAATTTTTGGGTCCCTGAACTAGAAGCAACTTCTACAGGCCCTACGTCAAATCCTACACTAGAATCTAACAAGGAGAGTACCATCGATGAACTTCACACCTTCGTATTAACCCTCACTGACACCTCCTACAAATTCAACTTAATCAACGAGGTAATGCCTATCATCCATCCCGAACTCATTGAATGGAACCAACCAAATCCCCAATGCCTTGACCATTTCCAAAATGATGAGGTACTCATAGACTTTCTATAATTACGGGATAGCATACCAAGTGGGGATCATAAAGTTGGGTTTTCCATTGAACTCGACATCGCTGCATACTTTGGGGCAGATGCCAAACCTTTCAGCTGCAAAAATATTACAATAAAACATGGATCTTCTAGTGAAAACAACATTGTGGCACTGTTTGATCCCAAAAAAAGTAAAAACAAAGAGCATATCCAAAGGTGAAAACCTCTCCGAGGCACCTGAGGATGAAAGGTTTGACATCATCCCTTTTAGTACGAATCAGGAAAGATCAACCATCCTAATAGAGGAAACAAAAGAATTCAATGTGGGGACTCCTGAGACTCCTCACCAAATATATTTGGCATCTCTATTAACTCCAGAGGAACAACCAAAATTTATTGAATTCTTCCAGAAGCGCCAAATCAACTTTGCATGGTCTTATGCAGACATTCCTGGCTTAGATCCAGATTTGGTCATGCATCACCTAACAGTAGCAGAAGGAGCTAAAACTACCAAACAAAAGCTCAGAAAGATGCACCCACAGATTGTCATGCTTGTCAAAGCTGAACTTAATAAGCTCTTGGCTGTTTGTTTCATCAGGCCAATTGATTATGCAGAGTGGATCTCCAATATTGTACCTGTTGGTAAACTTAATGGGGGCATCCGTATCTATACAGATTTCAGATTTTTGAACAAGGCATACCTAAAGATGACTTTCCATTACCAAATATAGACATGATTGTCGATCTAACAATAGGTCATGTGATGCTTTCTCTTATGGATGGCTTTTTAGGATACAAGCAGATTAAAATTGCTCCAGAAAATCAACACAAAACTGCTTTCACATGTCCATGGGGAACATACTATTGGAATGTGATGCCATTTGGTCTGGAGAATGCAAGGAAAACATATCAAAGAGCTATGACTACCATCTTCCATGATATTATACACATCATAATGGAAGATTATGTCGATGATTTACTAGCTAAATCATTAACAAGAGAGGGTCATCTAGCAATACTGGGTAAAATCTTTGACATATTAGAACAATATCATGTCTGTCTCAATCCAAAGAAATGTGTCTTTGGAGTAACTTCTAGGAAGCTCTTAGGATATATTGTCTAGAGTAAAGGCATTGAGGTAGATCCTACGAAAGTCAAGGCAATCATGGATATTCCACCTCCAAAGAATATCAGTTAGTTGAGGACATTACAAGGGTGGCTACAATCAATTCAGAGATTCATTGCACAATTTGTTGATAAATGTCATCCCTTCACCCATCTGTTACACAAGAATATCTGCTTTCAATGGGATACAAAATGCCAACAAGCATTGCAAATGCTTAAAGATTACCTAATGCATACACCGTTGTTGATCCCACCATATCCAAGTAGACCTCTATTGCTATAAATTTCAGCTACTAATATGACATTAGGAGTATTGTTGGCACAACATAATACGGAAGGAAAAGAATGTGCAGTCTACTACATCTCTCGAACATTGGTAGGTTGTGAACTCAATTACACACCTATTGAGTGAGCTTGCCTAGCAGTTATCTTGGCAGCCACCAAATTGAGGCACTACATGTTAAAGCATAAGGTACAACTCATTTCCAAAATAGATCCACTCAAGTACCTACTCAGCAAGGCAACATTGACAGGCCTCTTGCCCAAATGGGTTATGATGCTAAGTGAATTTGATATTGAGTACATGGATCGCAAGGCTATCAAGGGATAGGTTATTGCAGATTAGTTAGTTGATGCACCACTCAAAGGCGACCATCCTCTTATCTCCAACTTTTTGGATGAAGAAATCTTCATGATCACGGCTACACAACCCTGGAAGCTATATTTTGATGGCTAATACACCAGACATGGCTCGGGGGAAGGAATTATTTTTATCAAACCTCAAGGTGACAGCATCCCGAAGTCATACATGCTCACTTTCCCATACACAAATAATATAGCAGAATACGACGCCTTGATCACATAACTCAGATTGGCTATACAATGGAATTTGAAAGAGCTACAGGTATATGGAGATTCCCAGGTAGTCATCCGACAAGTCACAGATAAATACCAAACAAAGGATGATAAACTCATGCCGTATAAAAGGATGGTGGATAGTTCAAAGAATCATTTACAACTATCACATTTGAGCAAGTACCGAGAGATCAGAATCAAGCTACCAACGCAATGGCTAAAATTTCATCTCCTCTGGATCTTCCACAAAATTTGACGCGCTACGAGTTCTTGGTAGAACAGCTTTGGATCCCCATGTATGATATCCCTGAAACTAAAATGATATGTCACCTTGTCGGTTTCAACTCCCCATGGTATGGTGAGTTCTTCACTTACCTACGTGACCACACACCTCCCCCTAACCAATCAAACAACCAACGAAAAACCTTTATCTGCCAAACCGCTCGATACACCATCATTGCTAAAACCCTATACAGGTGCAGTCTTGATGGTACTCTCCTTCGATGTTTGGAACAAGATGAGATAAAAAAAGCCTTGGAAGAGGTACATGAAGGAATTTGTGGGGCACTCAAGCAGTCCTTACCTAGCAAAGAAAATCATGTGAGCAGATATTATTGGCCCTCCATGGAAAAAGACTCCTACTACTTTGTCAGAAAGTGCAAGAAGTGCCAAGTTCACAGAGATCTGATGCATGCCCTAGCACAGGAATTGCAACCTATCACAACACCATGGCCCTTTTGTCAATGGGGACTTGACCTTGTGGGTAAAATCCATCCATCTTCATCCAACAATTATAAATTTATCATTACAGCCATAAAATACATCACAAAGTGGATCGAAGTCGTTCCACTTACCCAAGTCACCTGCAAGCAAATCGCCTCATTTATCCTTAATTACATCATTTGTCAGTATGGTGTAACCATGTCCATCATCATAGATAATGACCTTCCTTTCAAAAATCAGGATGTCCATGAACTTTGTGAGAAGTTTCACATCCAAAACCGTTTTTCCACTCCATATTAACCACAAGGCAATGGTCAAGCCAAAGCCTCCAACAAGAATATATTGAGGATCCTCAAAAAGATAGTCAATGATGTTGGTCATGATTGGCACATTCGATTGTATCCAGCACTATGGGCCTATCGAACTAGGATTCAAACCCCTACAAGTGCAACTCCCTACTCACTGGTTTATGGAGCATAAGCCATTTTTCCTATTGAGGTTGAAATACCATCTCTGCAGGTCTCCTTGCACAATCTGATAGCCAATGAAGCATACCGAGTCTCCCGTCTTCAGGACTTGGAACTGCTTGATGAAAGGTGACAAGTTGCCTACAACCACCTAAAAGCCTATCAACAACACATGAGCAGAAGCTACAATCATCGAGTCAAACCTCACACATTTGAGGTAGGAGATCTTGTTCTCGAGGAGAATCCTCACAATCAACTGAACAAAGAACATTAGGGCAAGTTTGAATCCAATTGGCTAGGTACATATGTTATCGTTGTCGTCTTCAGGTCTGGGGCATATCAGTTAGCAACTTTAGAAGGAGAACCACTAGCAGATCCGATCAACAACATGCATCTAAAAAGTTTTCATACATAAGTTGTGCATAGCATCAAGCTGCTCCAAATATATCAGAAAATACCAAAAACATTCATAAAATAGTCCTGAAAAAAATAAAAATACAAAAAAATAAAAAAAATAGTAAAGAAAAATCATGCATCCAAATGGTGAAAACCACTTCAATGACGGCTTGGGTAGGTACAATGGTGAAAACCTGGTAAATAGGGGTCATTCGTAAAGACTATGGCTCCATTGTATTTCAGACTTGTTGCAATCACATCCATTGCATCCATTCATCTATCATTCAAACCATGGCTAGTTATTGATCGATAATCAAGGTTAGTACTTCATGTGTCCTGCATCTTGGTTTCATAGTGACATCTCACTGGGGGCAATGCTCTTAACCTACTGATGGAAGTGGATTCTACATTGCTTTTGATTCATTAAGTTCCTCATTCAAAAATATCAATAAATCCCAAAAACATTCACAAAATCCAAAAACATGACAAAAACATCAAAATCAATCAAAAACATTGCACCATATGTTATTTCTTGTACATACACATCACAAATGACACTGAACAAACATTTTTTGAGCTACTCAAATGATGATCACTTCTCAAATAAACCAACCAATCAGAACATCTATACACAACCATCTTCATAAGGATGCATCCTTCCTCACAAACAAGACATGGTAACATTTTCTTTGACAAGAAAATTCGGTGTGGTTGCTAAGTACTTGGTCGATTTATTATTTATTTATTTACAATAGGTTCCTACGCTACTCTTGATATCTACAAGTGATTAGAGTAGTCGGGATGGCTCCTGATATCTTTTTCTTTGTTTGTTGTTTGCGGATTGTTCCAATGAAGTTTTGGGGCATGTACTAATGGTGTCTATGTGGGAAGTTCACTAAACTATGTTATCCTATGCAAAAATACAATCATGGATCACTATGGCTTACTGACTACAGCGTATGCCTTGACCATTTGTACATGAACCAGAATGGAGGGGAGCTTTCCTTGTCTGCGATGTTTACTTACAGGTGAAATGTTCAACCCTAGTTTCTACTACCCCAGCCAAGAACGATACTGCCATGCTCGATAATGAAAATAAAGCACTGTGAATAATTTATGGATCGTCATCTTGTCTCATCTATTTATATTGCATTCCATTGCATATCACCCATCCATTTTCTCATTCATTATTCATATCTGTTATTTGCATGCAAGTAATTCAGGTTTCTATGAGAAAACACCTAATATAAATTTCTCTTGGGTATAATCACGATGAAGTTCTCTGATACATCATCTCACACTTTCATTCCACATCTACCATTTCTCACCAACTTGCATTCATATAGCATAAAGGCATGGCATTATCATTTAGTTGCATCAAATGCATTTAGTTCATTATCATTTAATTACATTTTATCATTTCATTTAAGTGCATTAGTTTACTCATCAATAAAGTGCATTTATTATCATTTAATTTAAGCGCATTTGTTTATCTGTTATAAAGAAGCATTCATTCTTATTTAGATGCATTTCAAATCATTTCATTCATCTACTTCCATTTTAGTTACATGTTAGTCATTGGCGTACATGCACTTAGTCATTAACGTACATTTACTATCATCTAGTTGCATCTCAATCATTAAGTTGCATTCATCTAATCATAAACAATCATTCATCATCATTTAGTTGTTTAGTACATTCATTTATCATCATTTAAAGTGCATTTGTTTATATGTCATCAAGAACATTCATATATCCATTTAGTGCATTCATTTAATCATTGAGGTGCATTTCACATCATTTCATTCGTTTAGATTCATTTAGTTGCCTTTCAAGTCATTCCATCATTTAGTTGCATTAAGTGCATACATTTATTATAATTTAAAGTGCATTTATTCATTAAGTACATTCAGCCATTCATTTCAGTGCATTCATCTAGAAGCATACATAACATTTTCATAAACATTTCATTCATTTATATTCATCTTAAAAATATGCATCATTTACTCATATCATCATCTTATCATATTCAACATGTACAACATTATCTATCAAATATCATTATCTCATCTCATCATTTAGCATAAATCATCATCATTGTATCACATTAATATCATTACAAAAGCATCATCCATCTATTAACCTGCATCCACATGTTAGAAAATCATCCATATCATACATATAGAAATTATATCATCAACATATACATCTAGAAAGTAAAAACATCTCCATATCATGTATCTAAGCATAACTCATATCATCATCCTGCATAAAATCATACATATCATCGCATGGATCCATATCATATCATCACCATGAAAAATAAAAATAAAAAATAAAAAATTGAGATCTCATCATATCAAAAAGAATACATGTATGAGAGTACAATGATGTCTCAATATATCAGCTACAAAGAGCCATCCAAGTATCAGTCTAGTAACAATGTAACAAATGCATAGAAACACCTCAAATGGCACTCTGGCCAGATGGTGCTCCCCCACCACCCTCACCATCTCACCAAGGCGGGCCCATAACACCACCACTACTATGAACCCTCAAGGACCACTCTGATCTCGCTCCCCGCATCTGGGAGTAGCTCAGTGCTCGCTGACTACTCAGTACCACCTGCTCATATAATCCCCGCCAGTAATCTATCTCCTCCTGAGCCTATCGCATCTCCCTCAGCCCCTCCCCAGTCGGACCCTGTCCTCTTGCCACAACTCATCCTCTATCATGTAGCTACCACAATCTATCCACCAGATCATCTCTCTCTCGTGTCACTACAGTCAACTCAGCCTCCTGTGCAAACAACTGGACATCCCTGGCTACAATCTCTGTCTCTCTATCCTCTAACTATGCCTTGGCTATTGTCAATCGAGTCTGCAACTATAATATCATAAACTCTCGCAGGTCTCCTTGTCCCATCTCCATAGGATCCTCTCCATCGCCTTCACCTCCCTCTCCCATCTCCATAGGCTCCACTCCCCCACCAACATCTCTCCCTCCTACTCTCGATACTCCCTATATCAGTGGACCCTGTGATAGTCGCAAAGGCTGCCCACCTCTGCCTCTCCTCTATAACCGTCCTCCTCCACCACCTCCACCTCCAAATCCACCTCCCCCACCCCCTCCCCCTCCCCCTCCTCCACCAAAACCTCCTCCACCTCCCCCTCCCCCTCCTCCTCATCCTCCTCCTCCTCTGTTGTCCTCTATCATCCTCAAAAGGTGGTATAGCCTCTGCAGGATTTGAAATCCATAGAACTGGATGAGTGACACGATACTGTGTATACTCCTCTGTCACCCCTGCATCTACAATCTCTGGCCTCATCTTCCATGGTCTCACCTATAATGTATGGAACTCTGCAAGGGCCTTATCATAAGATAAAACTGGCCCCCATTGCCATCTCTCCCGCACTACTCATGCATACTCCCCCAAACCCCTCGACATACTCTGCCTCCATCCAAATTGTCTCATCACTCTCCCTGGCAACTGTCTCTCCACCACATAGGATGTGCGACCAATCAAAAAATGCATCATATACACATATGGTAAGGCCTCTCCATCATCCTCCCAGACCTCACAATCAAGGTACGGCCTCCATATGACCATATCTAAGTCATCCAATGCCCGCCGCCAGAACTCCAACTTCCCCAAATGGGGCTGGCTCATCAAACCCCCATACATAAAAACATAGGGCTGATTTATCGCCCTAAACCTCAAACATACTGGGTCGTGTGACTGGAAGTGCTCCCAAGCCCAAATATGTAGCAAAGTGATCCCTACCCTTAGTGATCTAGTCTCTCAGTACACTGCCTCATGTAAATCCCTGTACAGGTGCGCTAACACACATTGACCCCATGCATAGCAGGTCCCCTCTATCACCTGACCCCAACCAATGGCCAATCCATGCGAACGTCGATCCGGGCAAAGCAAACCCCCAACGATCCCTGATAGTACTGCTGGTAGAGGTTCATAAAGTGTTGTTATATCCTCCCATGCCACAGAGCCATCCTCAATGTACATGTCATCGGCAAATATCCTCTGCATGACTGTCATCCCTAGGTGTCGATCATATGTAAAAAGCTCCCCCAAATTGAGATATCAAGTATCCTCCACACGTCCTCCAAAGTCACTGTCATCTCTCCCATCGCCAAATGAAAGGAGCACATCTCACAATGCCATCGCTCGACCAACATTGTCAATAGTCTGTGATTCATCCAAATCACGGGTAGGTACATCATGTCATATAAACCAGCTGCACAAACATAATCAATCCCCTTAATCGACTGCTCACGCAATTGTTGTGTCGCAAGGTGTCGCTCCCACATCTACAAGACAAGAAGATCCTCCTATACATATCAACACATATCAGTTGTTTTGCTACAAACTTTCTTTAACTTTCAACCTAGACTATCAACAGATACTTTTCAATCAAGTATCTTTGGGTCTCAACAAGTAATCGATTATGGCAAACGTAGACTACAACAGGCATTTGTCACAATGACCTAGTCTCAACGGGGCTGCTATAATTCACCAAAACAACCAATCAATCACTCAACACAGGCATCAGGAGATATTTTCTCTAACACTGGGGCATTTTACCACAATCGTGCTACTCTACTGACAATAGCGCTATTACTATGACACAAACACGCTATAACAACAAAAGCACTACAATAGCCATACCATAGCGCTATTTACTTGCAAAAGCACTACAATAGCTACGCAAAAGTGCTAAACTGCCAAAGTGCCATAACTATGACACAAACGTGCTAAATAGACAACAACACTAAGCCAACTATGCAATAGCGCCATTGTGGCACAATAGTGCTATTTTAGGCGATAAAAGCGCTAAAACACAGGTTTAGCGCTATTGTCTTACTTGGACTTTGATGCTTGAAAAAACATGACAAAAATGCATAAAAAACAAAATTTAAGATTTGTGTACCGCTGGTTCGTAGTCCTCTAGTTGTTGGTATCGATGGATCTGCTCTAGTCGGTGATTTGCTATAGGCACGACCATGATGACTGTTGCTCACTCCTTCGCCAAAGGTCACTATCAAAGCTCCAAACTGCTAGGGAGATAGGTGCAAATGAGCCAGTTTTTACCACTTCCCCTCCATATATACCCCCCAGCCCTAACCCTAATTCACCCCGCTCACCACCATGGTCCCTATGAACTTCGGAAGCCTCTCATTTCTCCGTTTTCACTCTATTTTTTCCCATTCTTTCTAATTTTTTCTATTCTACCTCCCCCCAACTTCTTTCTCTTTTTCAGGAGATCGCCTGATTTTTCAAAAAAAATCGGCCCATCTCTCGAGGGGGGATACCACCCACTAAATTAACATTTATGGGGCATATTTCTCATACCTATCTTTCTTTCTTTGAAACAACATGATAAACCGCACTGTCTCAAAGAGGGGAAAATGTAGACACATAAATTTGTCCACTTAATTAAATGAATATTTAGTATTTATTTGATTATTTAACCATCAGTCAAAATTTAATTAGATTAATATTTAATTAATTCATCCTCGACCTTTTCTTCTATTAACTAAATAAATTATTCAATTTATTTAAATTAATTCATTAAACCACACTCTAACAATTAATTAAATGAATATAGCATATTTGTTTAATTTAACCCCTTTCCTCATTTAAATAAATAAACAAAAAAATTATTTAAATCCCTAAACTCCCCCCCCCCCCCCACTTGCATTCTCCTACAAATGCAAGTTGCACAATTTTAGTTGAAATAAATGAATTTTATTTTAATTAAAATCCTATTTTCTTTCACCCACCAAACTCACTTGCATCCTAAATCCCCTTCTAGATTCTTCTAAACCATTCTTAATTAGCTTAATCTTATCCCCTAAATATTGTCACATTCCTAAGCAAAGATAAGTCACTTCTCAAAGCCTCCAAAGTCTTTGAAAAGCATTAAAGGCTTTATGTCTTCAACAATTTAACCCCTAAAGTCTTCCAAACCATTAATGGTTCTTACATAACCATTAATGGTTAAACTTAACTCACCCACATGGTTAGAGACTTTCCCTCTAACTTAACCCTCATTTAACTCATCGGTCTCTTCAAACATTCATTGCTTTGACCATGGTTATCCTTACTAACCCTTGCCCAAGAGTTTGTCCATTGGATAAAGGCATTATTCATTGGATAAAAGATTTATTCACTAACTCAAGCCTAACCAAACCCTCCCAAGGTAACCTTCATGTCATCTAAAGCATTTAATGCTTCTTCCCTCTCCTCTCAAGCCATCTCATGTTAATATTTGTCATCATGGGATTGGGTTGAAAGCCCTCACATGGATCATAAACCCATCAATCTTGGCCCTTGTTGAGATTACTCAATCTCAACCATCCATTTCTCCATTTTTTCTATAAATAGATCCCATTCCTTCTTCAAAAGGATCCAGAAATATTTATGCATCAATTTTATAGTTATTTTGAGAGAACAATTAGGATCATTTGCCTTGTTATTTTGCTAAAATTAACATATACTGATTAGGTGCTTTCTCATAATAGCTTATTTACACTTGCATAGGCATTTGTTCTCAGTTTCATAATCTTGAATCTTCATAAGACATCCATAGATAGTGCAAAAAGATGAGGGCTACACTCATGTGGAACTTGGAGAGGAGAGGAACAAGGGAGGAGCAACTATGAGCATGTTGGGAGCATCTTAGGGGGTTTCCTTTCCCTTTTCCATTTTTGTATGCTTCTTTTTGTCTATTTTATATCTCTCTTGATATGCGTGTTTAGGATCATAGGTTCATTTGTATTTCATTTTTTTACTAATGTATTAACGTTTGAACTTGTGTCTTGTGCATCTTTTTCAGTGTGCATCACAAAAGAACTGGGGGAAATGAAGAAAGAAGATGAAGAGCTTGAACAACTTGAAGCCCTATTTGCTAGAAGAGTACCTAAAGGTCCGACAGGAAGAAAGTATGAAGGAAAATCACCTTTTAAATGTTTTGCATGTAATAAGATAGGTCATTTTGCATCTAGATGTCCTAAAAGGAATTCAAGATTTGAAGAAAAAGCTAGAAGATCTTTTAAGCCTAACCATGAATATCATAACAAGCATAAATACAGGAGGAACAAAGACAAATCATGCTACAGTGTTGATGAGGAAGGTGTGACTGATGATTTTGATGATGAACCAACAAAAGATTTAACTAGTGGATCTGGCAATAGAAAGGAATGGGTATTCTTAGCTATCAAGTAAGACACTAAAAAACCTTCCATTCAAAATGAAGAGAAGGCCCTTGCTGCTAAATTTGAAGACAAGGATGAATGAGTGATAGACAGTGGATGTTCACATCATATGACTGGAGATAAAAGGAAGTTTCTATCTTTGCAATAATTTGATGGTGGTCTGGTAAGATTTGGAGATGAAAATGCATGCATGATCAGAGGAAGAGGAACTATATCATTGGATGGTAAGCATAACATTGATAATGTCTATTATATAGAAGGTTTAAGGCATAATCTTTTAAGTGTGGGATAATTGGTGGATAAGGGATTTCAATTACAGTTCAAGGATGGAAAATGCAAAATCATCAATAGATCTGGATTGGAGATTGCAACCGGTACTTAGACTAAAGGTAACATCTTTCATTTAAACTCCAGTGAGAAGACATGTTTGATTACACATATTGATGAGAGTTGGCTATGGCATAAGAGGTCGTGTCATGTAAATTTTGATTGCATTGTAAAGATCAGTTCAACTAAGACAATTAGAGATATACTTAAGATTTTGAAGCCTCATAATCTAGTATGTAAGGAATGTTAAATGGGTAAAAAAGTCAGAACTTCTTTTAAGAGTATATAAGACAAATATAATGATATTATTGATCTTATTCATACTGATTTGTGTGGTTGAGATAGAGATAGGGTTGAAGATCAAATGCTTAAGATTGGATCAAGGTGGTGAATTTACATCTGGTAAATTTAACAGTTATTGTGAGAAACAAGGTATAAGGAGATAGTTGTCTGCATCCCGAACACCTCAATGTAATGGTGTTGTGGAAAGAAAGAATATAACCATCTTGGATGCAACTAGAACTATGATGATGGAAGCTAATTTGCCTCATATCTATTGGAGAGAAGTTGTGAGCACACCGATATACACATTCAACAGAGTTCACATCAAAGGAGAAACCGGTAAGACACCTTATGACGCCTACAGTTAAGTACTTCAGAATCTTTGGTAGTAAATGCTATATTAAAAGAGATGATTCCATTGGAAAGTTTGATCCTAGATGTAATGAAGGAATATTTCTTGGTTATTCAAATGAAAACAAAGCATATAGATGTTATTGTTGACCATTTGGAGGAATTGATTATGTGTTGCATTGATCTTTTGTCATTGATGTCAACACTAGTTGTTTTGGTTGTTTATCGGTATCCCCCTAGTCCTGGTAGGTTGTTTGGTTTCTAGTTGGTTTGGATCATGATGATCTAGTATGCTCTGGTATGTTTTGGTTCTAGAATTGGCTTATTCATGCTACTTTGATTCATGTTTAGTCGGTTGGTTTTGGATTTGGTGATCGGATACTATCATGTATGCTAGTAAGCTTGGTTTGTTGTTCTGGCGAGGGTTTCACCGATAGAGCTTTATTGAAGATCTTTGATGTTATGCATAAGTGGTGTTGGTGCGACTTCTAGTGGAGATTCAGGATGCTAATGGTGATCGTGTTTGAGACTTAATTGATTGAGATTATTGCTTTAGCGTGTGTGGAGCTAAATTGGGTCCAGGTTTATCAAGGTTATGGACCGACTTAATGTAATGTGTGGATTGGACTTCTTGATGTGTTTCTCGGATGTCTTATGGGTTGGTTATTATTTGTTTGGTTTTAGGCCAACATGTTTTGTAATAATGTAATTGTTTTTTTGTCTGGTGGCTGACCTTATTGTTTGAGGTTAAGGTTTTGTATATATATGATGTAAGATCTCATCGTAGATCATAAGTGAAGATGTGTATGAGTGAATAATGTAATAATCATTCAAGCAGAGGATTTGGTCGATCATTGGTGATCGATTTGGTTTTATGTAAAAGGATTTAGTCCTCCAGTATTGAGCTTAACCAGAACTGTACTTAGGCATATGAGATTATATCTTTGCAGTTCATTCATTCTTCTGAATTGTAGATTGGATTTCTATGTAGTCAAAGAGACTCCTTTTATGATGAACAGTGTGCTTTGGGCTGTTGGCCTTCTTTCAAGTGTAGGCCCCTCAATTGTAATTTACATACTTACTGCAAAAGTATTATCTGACTGTGGGTAGCCTTCCCACCATGGTTTTTCGCTTTACCGAGTTTTCGACGTATAAATCTCAGTGTCATGTGGATGGTATTTATTCTTTGATTATTGCTTGTGCTTAATTGTTATATCTGCTATTTTGGTATTTGGTTTATGCATTCTGGTATTGATCTTTTAGGTTCTGATATTAAATTTTTAATTTCTTAAGGTTCTGGTAATCTGGTGACAACTTATTCATCCCCCCCCTCTCAGTTGTCTTCTGGTTATTTGAACTATCTAATAACTGGTATCAGAGCTATGGTCCTCTCTGCAGAAGCTTAACCACTTGAAGAAGATCCTATGGCAACAAACAGTTCAAGTTCATCTAGTTCATCTGGAGCTATCTTTCAGAGAGATATTCCTAGGCTTGATGGAACAAATTATAAAGTTTGGAAGATTCAGATGGAGACTCATCTGAGATGTCTCGGTAAGGAAATTTGGGAGATCACAGAGAATGGGATTACTCCTTTTAATCTGGCATCTGGAGATCCTCCTCTGACAAACTTGGATAAGGAGCTTGAGAATGATTGTAGAGCAAGAGAAGCCCTCTTGTGTGCACTTTCTGATCAGAAAATAATGGGATTAACTAACAAATCATTTGCAAAGGCTATATGGGACAAGTTGGAGACTCTTAATGAACGTGACCCTACTGTTAAGATTGCTAAAATTGATGGTTATTGGGTGAGATATGAAAACCTGAATATGGAAGAAGATGAAAGGATTACTGCATTCATGGAAAGGGTAAATGAGATTGTTATGGGAATTCAATATTGTGGTGGAACTATGAGTGAAGATGAAAAAGTTTCTAAAGTTCTGAGAGCTTTTCCACCAGCTTACAAGATGAAGGCTACTACAATTATGAATTGAGAACAATGGGTAATACTTCTGTCAATAGAGATAACTTGGTTGGGAAATTATCTTCTTTTGAGCTTGAAGAATTTGGACCTTCCGGAGCTGTGAAGTTTGAACCTAATTTTCATGCATTTACATCATCAACCGACAAGAAAGATTGGCAAGCCTTATATGCAAAGGAATTAGATGATATGAAGAGAGAAGCTGAATAATTTGAGCAACTTGAAGCCCTATTTGCTAAAAGAGTACCTAAAGGACCAGTAGGAAGTAAGTATGAAGGAAAAGAACCTTTTAAATGTTTTGCATGTAATAAGATAGGTCAATTTGCTTCTAGATGTCTTGAAAGGAATTCAAGATTCGAAGAGAAAGCTATAAGATCTTTTAAGCCTAACCCTAGATATCAGAACAAGTATAAGTACAGGAAAAATAGAGATAAATCATGCTACATAGTGGATGAGGGAGGTGTGACTGATTCTGATGATGAATCGACACAAGACTCTGCTAGTGGTTCCAGGAATGGAAAGGAATGGGTGTTCCTGGATATCAAGGAAGATGTTCTGGCACTAGAAGATAATGTACCTGAAGAGAAGGCACGTGCTGCTAAAATTGAATATAAGGATGAATGGGTAATTGACAGTGGATGTTCACATCATATGACTAGAGATAAAAGGAAGTTTCTATCTTTGCAAGAAATTGATGGCGGTCTGGTTAGATTTGGAGATGACAAAGCATGTTCGATCAAGGGAAAAGGAACTATATCATTGGATGGTAAGCACAATACTAATAATGTTTATTATGTTGAATGTTTAAGGCATAATCTTTTGAGTGTAGGACAATTGGTGGATAAGGGATTTCAATTACAATTCAAGGATTCAAAATGAAAAATCATCAATAGATCTAAATTGGAGATTGCAACCGGTACATGGACAAAAGGTAATATATTTCATTTGAACTCCGGTGAGTTTAACAACTTTTGTAAGAAGCATGGTATTAAGAGATAATTTTCTGCTCCTCAGACACCTCGGTAGAATGGAGTTGTGGAAAGGAAGAACAAAACTATCTTGGATGTTGCTAAAACTATGATGATGGAAGCTAATCTACCTCATATCTACCAGAGAGAAGCAGTGAGCACAATAGTCTATACATTCAACATAGTACATATCAAAGGAGAAACCAATAAGACACCTTATGAATTATGGTTTGGCAATACACCTACAATTAAGTATTTCAGAATCTTTGGTAGTAAATTTTATATCAAGAGAGATGATATCATTGGCAAATTTGATCCTAGATGTGATGAAAGAATTTTTCTTGGTTATTCTAATGAAAGCAAAGCATATAGATATTATAACAAGAGATTGCAGAGAAATGTGGAGAGCGCTAATGACAAGGTGGATGAACTGAATAAAAGTCAAATCAAAGTTTATGAGCAAGAACCAGTAGTGGAAATGATTATAACTAAACTGGTAACACCTTTATTGGAACAAAATGTTGAGCTAGTTACTCCGGCAGTATCAAAAAATTCAACAGTAACTGAAGAACCAGAAAGAGGAACAGAGAATCAAAAGACTCCTAGTTATATAAGGTTGAATCATTCAGAAGATTAGATCATTAGGGATAAGAATAATGGAATGATGACAAGAAGGAGATTGGAAGCTAATGAGGCATGTTTAATTTCTCAAATTGAACCGGTATCAATAATTGAAGCATGTAAAGATGAATGTTGGATGAAAGATATGGAAGAAGAATTAGATCATATAGAAAAGTGTTGGTGTAATTAATGATTCATGTTGGATATTATTACACATTACTTAAGTTTACTTAGGTACAATGCATTTCATAGTAGTTTGGGTATGAGATACTTGGGTGTTTGTGCCACTTTGAGATAGTGTGTGTAGAAGAATTTATACCTTTTGTGGTCTTGTTGTTACATTCCACATTCGGTGGGTGATCCACCTCATGTGGAATATTTTATTGTTTCTCCTACCTACCACACATATTTCCTACCTACCCTTGTTTCTTATTAAGCCATATGTCATGTTTGTGTGCTCACATATCCATATTGTCTTGCCTATATATGGAGGCTCGTCTTCATTGTAACAACAACTATTGATCTATTGATCATTTATCTATTGATGAGAATACAATTTATTCTTGTCCTATATTTGTCTCTCTATTTTGTACTTTTTATTGAACTCTTGATCTTGGCAAAATCTCACATGGTATCATGATGGTATGATTAATCAATAAGTATCTGGACAACTACTAAGAGGGGGGGTGAATCAGTAGATAGAAAACTGACTAAACTTTCACCAAAATCAAAAACAACCTCTCAAGTCAAACTCATAACTGGCTGGTTCAAACACGAAACTACAAATTGCAATATCATTGTCAAGTATACCGATTGACTGTCATAACAAAATAACAATATAACAGCTCTGAAACTCTCAAAACCTTTTAACAAAAATATTCAAATACTTTACTAACAATAGTAAAAGCACATTTCGGATTGTTTTCGGTCATCTCACCATATTTAAGTGGATTTAGTAGTTAAGCAAATTAACCATAGCAAACATAACCACAAAAATATTCATCACTTGACACAATTATTTTGACGTGGAAACCCAAATGGGAAAAACCAGAGTGGGGATGAATACCCACAAGTATTATGAACTCTTCTAAAGTTCACCCTGTTAGGAGCCAAGCATGTTAAAGCTTTACAAAGAGTCATGTTAAGAACAAATCCTACTATAGACCACCCGGTTAAGGGATTGACTATAATGCCCTATTAGAAGCAATACCCTATTAGGAGTAACCTCGGTAGAGGATTTGAAATCCAAGATGATGGATCACCTAGTTAGAAGATTTAGATAGCACTAAGCCTATTAGAGCTTACCCTGTTAAAGGATTTGACTGTTGTAAATGTTAGAGAACAATAGAGGTTTGCTGATCTAGTGAATAACACTACTCTACTTGATCAAATCCTTTTCATGATCCTATTTGACTTCACACATACTGCAAATACACCTTATGGTTTGGCAACCAATCACACTTACACTTAACCAAAATTGCCAACACTACAACAAAACAACTCATCGACCTTATAAGCAAAACAATAGGTCGGTAACACAACACAAACCTAAGATCTCATAGAGATTATAAACAAATCAGTTCAAGTATGACTATTAGATTACATAGCAATCGCTCCTTGATCACCGCTTCATCGATCCCTATAACTCATCACACGGTTTCTACTTTATGCAATGTACTCACTCATTCCCAAGATAAAACAGTTATCTCTATGCACCAAAAACCATTTGAAACTCTTCACATACAATATGCATACATGGCATAATCATTACCTCTCACTGTTTGATCATAAACCAATACAATCGATTCACCAAGCTCCATCGATTAGGGTTTGGCACATCAACAGGTAGGGTTACCGGTTGATCTCACTGCTTCTCAAGTAATACCAATTTCCTTCAATAGCTCACCTACCGGTTGCAAAACAACATCATAACAACATCAATGGCAACATAATAGTTCATCAATGCAATCTTCATGCAAATGCCAACAATCTTCCCCTTTGGCATTGATGGCAATACAAGTATTAATACCCTTGATTGTGATGATTGTGTATAGGAATCTTGGTTTACATTTTACCATGTACTCTCCTTCAACTGAGTCTCCATGTCTTTAGCTAGTAACTAGCTATAAATATTTTCTCTATCAATCATACAATTCTTCTCCCCATAATCATATAGTTCTTCTCCCCTTTTGACAACAATGCCAAAGTGAAAGTAAAACATGTAGTGTCATACTTGATTGTTCTGCATCAATAATCTACAACTTGATGCTCCCCCTGTGGAATAACTCCACTCTACACCAATCCTACTACAAGATTCTTCAATTAGCTCTGGGACTGATGTATTCAACATCTACTCAATTGACCTCATGTAGGGGCACAACCCCTAGCTGACCTCTAAGATACTCAAAAGTACTCTTGGGTAGAGGTTTAGTAAAGATATCTGCTAGCCGCTCCTTGGTAGATACATGCTCCAATAATACATCTTTACTCTGCACTTTCTCCCTTAAGAAATGATATTTCAGCTCAATATGCTTGGTTCTAGCATGCAACACCGGGTTCTTTGAAATATTTATTGCATTGGTGTTGTCACATAAATCTTTACTGGTTCTGTAATATTCCGCTTGAGTCCTTCCAGATTGTGTTTCATCCAGATTGCCTGGGTACAATTCATATGCGCTGCAACATATTCAGCTTCAGTAATGGCCTGTGATATACAACTATGCTTCTTGCTGCTCCATGATACAAATCTTCCTCAAAGAAAGAGTGCACCACCGGTTGTGCTCTTCCTATTATCAACATTACCTACCCAGTCTACATCTATATAAACCTTCAAATCAAAGTTACCTGCATATGGATACCATAATACATAGTCAATAATACCTTTCAAATATCTGAATATCCTTTTGGTTGCTATCAAGTGTGTCTCCTTTGGATTCTTCTGAAATCTGGCAACTAAACCAATTGCATGAGCAATATCCAATTTGCTGTGAATAACATAATGCAGTTTCCCTATCATTGATCTGTACTCCTTTTCATCAATAGATGCGGCTTCATCCTCCTTAGACAGTTTACAACTTGTAACCATTGGTGTCCTAATTGGTTTACAGTCACTCATTCCAAATGTCTTCAATACCTCTTTCACATATTTAGACTGTGTGATAAAATACCACTCTTCATCTGTTGAATTTGTAAACTCATGAAGAATTTTATCTCTCCTACTATAGACATTTCAAATTCACTTTTCATCTCATTTGCAAAGTCATCACTCATGTCATCATTGCCTCCAAATATGATATCATCTACAAACACTTCACTCACCAGTATCTTATCTCCTTCAGATTTGAGATATATATTGTTGTCTTCACTAGTTCTCTAGAAACCTATCTTCATCAAGTGTGAATTTAACATTTCATACCATGCTCTTAATGCTTGATTCAAACCATATAGTGCCTTGTGCAGTTTACACACCGTATCCTTTGCATCAGTCAAAGCATAACCATCTCGCTTCTTAATGTATACATCTTCTTCCATTATTCTATTTAGAACTGTTGACTTCACATCCATCTATATACTTTGAATCCCTTTTATGTTGCAAATGCAAGTAGAGTCCTAACAACTTCCAATCTAGCAACTGGTGCAAATGTATCACCATAGTCTTCTCCTTCTTCCTATGCATAACCTTTGCATACCAATCTAGCTTTGTTTCTGACTACTACTCCATCTTCATTTAGTTTATTCCTGAATACCCATTTAGTACCTATCATATTTTTATTCACCGGTCTGGGTAATAGGATCCATGTATTGTTCTTCTTAATCTGGTCAAGCTCCTCTTCCATATCTTTGATCTAATGATCATCTCCAAATACTTCCTTGGCAATTCTAGGCTCAATAGTGGAGATCATACAAGAATTTTCTCTAATTCTTCTTTTGATTAACACTCCAGCATCTTTATCTCCAATAATCTGGTCAGGATTATGATTGAGTCTCACATACCTTGGAGTGACATGATCATTATCTTCAGGTTCTTCTTCCTCACTATCATCATCTTCTTCTGAATCTATCTGTTCCAGTTGAACTGGTACTATAGCATTCACTTCACTAGCTTTTGGCTTCACTGGTTCTAGATCCAAAATCAGAATGTAAGATTCATCTTCCTTCTTTTCCTCACTGGTTTCTCTTGAAACTTCAGGACACTCATCCACTTGGACATCAACACTTTCAACGATGCTTTATGTCCGGTTGTTGTAACATTTGTAGGCCTTACTCTTGGTGGAGTAACCAAGAAATATGCCTTCATCACTCTTAGCCTCAAACTTACTAACATAGTCACCTCTCTTGATAAAACATTCGCTACCAAAAATCTTAAAATAACTGACATTAGGTGATCTACCATACTAGTATTCATAAGGAGTTTTATTCTTGCCTCTCTTTACCAATATCTGGTCCATAGTGTAGACAGTTGTGCTGACAACTTCTCTCCAAAAAGTTTTTGCTACACCTCCATGTATTAGCATCGTTCTAGTAGCTTCAACAACTAACCGGTTGTTCCTCTCTGCAATACCATTCTATTATGGTGTCCTCGGTGCAGAAAGATGCCTCTTAATTCCATTGTCTTTACAATATCTAGTGAATTCCTCCAAAGTAAATTCACCTCCTTGATCAGTCCTCAGACACTTTATCTTCTTACCTCTTTCCTTTTCAGCTAAGACCCTGAATGCCTTAAACTTACTAAAGGCTTCTATTTTGTCCTTCAAGAATGTGACCCACATCATTCTTGAGCAATCATTAGTGAATATCATAAAATATCTATCACCTTGAATACTTTTAGTTCTTATTGGTCCACAGAGATCTATATGAACCAAATCTAACAAATGCTCTGCTGAGAAGGATTTTCTCTTAAAAGTTGAGGATGTCATCTTTCCTAACTAACATTCCTTACATAGAGAATTCACTGGTTTGTCCAACTGATGCAAACCTCTTACCGACTTGGACTTACTGACTTTGATAATGTTATAAAAAATTATATGACAAAATCTCTGATGCCAAAGCCAACTATCATCTACTTTAGCAATTAAACAGTTGTTGACTTTAGGATTTAGGTGAAACGGGTTACCTTTTGTCTCCTTGCCAGTTGTAATTAGTTCACCTTTTCTCCCATAGATTTTGCACATTCCATTCTTAAATTCCAATGGATAACCTCTATCATTGAGTTGAGCTACACTCAAAATATTGTTCTTTAATCCTTCAGCCTAGTAGACATCATCTGCACTGCTCTTTCCATTAAGAGAAATGGTTCCCTTTCCTTTTACCATGCAGGGCGAGTCATTTCCAAATCTCACAACTCCTCCATCAAATTCCTTCAAAGTAAGAAATTTACTCCGGTCACCGGTCATGTGGTGTGAACAACCACTATCTATGATCCAATCATCAGAACTATCCATGTGAGAAACTAATGCCTTCTGATCAGATGCCTCCTCTTTAATGGCAATGAAGACAATGTCTTCATTGGCATCTCCCTCAAATTCCTCATCGATGATACCACCATCAACTGTTATGAGACAATCTCTTTTGCCTTTTCCTTTGTACTTCTTTTACTTCTCACGCTTATGCTTATTGTCACCATTAGGACAGTTAGTTGCAATGTGTCCAATCTTGTTACATGCAAAACACTTCAAAGGTAATTTACCTCTATACTTACCAGTACCTCTGGGAAACCGCTTGGCCAATAATTCTTCAAGCTCAATCAGATTGTCTTCATCATCAAGTTCTCTACTGGATATAGACTCATAACTATGGCTAACATCTTTGCTTTTCCTCATATGTGGGTTAGAAACTGAAGCTCTAAATGCAGATTCAGATTTCTGAGCACTACCATCATAACCATTTAATTCAAATGCAGTAAGTTTACCAATGATGGAGTCAAGAGTTACCTTAGTTTTATCAATAGACTTAATCTCTTAAATGGATGCAACTCGGATAGCGTAGATCGGTAGAAGGGTTCTCAACACCATACTGACCACTGTGGCATCCTCCACTTCACCACCAGCACTCTTGATATCACCAACTATCTCCTTGATCCTTTGACTATACTGTTGAATATTCTCACCTTAATCCATCTGCATGTCATCAAATTTACCTCTCAGACTCTCTTCTTTGACAATCTTCACATGCTCATCACCACTATAGATTTCCTCAAGTTTCTTCCACACATCATAAGTAGTCTCCAGACCATGGACATCAACATAATTTGAATCAGACAAAGAATTGATAATGGCCTCCAATGCTTGATTATTTTCTTGTTGCTCTTTCTTTTGATCATCAAACATAGTCCCACTAGGTGCAACATATTGAGTAACAACATGTTCCCAGTATTGACTTCCTAGACTCTTGATATAGATTTTCATCCTATCACTCCATATTCTGTAGTTTTCCATATTAAACTTCGGACCTTCTTTTCGAGGACCTTAAATGCTCTGATACCAATTAATGGTATGATGAATCAATAAGGATTTGGACAACTATTGAGGGGGGGGGGTGAATCAGTAGATAGAAAACTGACAAAACTTTCACCAAACTCAAAAACAACCTCTCAAGTCAAACTCATAACTGACTAGTTCAAACACTGAACTACAAATTGCAATATCATTGTCAAGTATACCAGTTGACTTGCATAACAGAATAACACTATAACAACTCCGAAACTCTCAAAACCTTTTAACAAAAACATTCAAATACTTTACTAACAATAGTAAAAGCACATTTTCAGATTGTTATCGGCCATCTCACCATATTTAAGTAGATTTAGTAGCTAAGCAAATTAACCATAGCAAACATAACCACAAAAATATTCATCACTTGACACAATGATTTTAACATGAAAACCCAAATGGGAAAAACCACAGTGGGGATAAATACCCACAAGTATTATGAACTCTTATGAAGTTCGCCCTGTTAGGAGCCAAGCCTATTAAAGCTTTACAAAAAGTCCTATTAATAACAGATCTTGTTAGGGACCGCCTGGTTAAGGGATTGACTATAATGCCCTATTGGAAGCAATACCCTGTTAAGAGTAACCTCGATATAGGATTTGAAATCCAAGCTAATGGATCACCTGGTTAGAGGATTTAGATAGCACTAAGCCTGTTAGAGCTTACCCTATTAAGGGATTTGACTGTTGTAATTGTTAGAGAACAACAAGGGTTTGCTAATTTGGTGAATATCAATACTCTGCTTGATCAGATCCTTTTCATGCTCTTATCTGCCTTCACACATACTACACATATAACTTTTGGTTCAGAAACCAACCAATACACATTAGGTAGGTTAGCATCTGTCAACATGACTCTAGACATTTCAAAAATAGTCTTATTCTTTCTTTCAACAACTCCATTCTAATGTGGAATCCTAGGTGCAAATAGTTACCTCTTAATACCATGCTCTTCACAAAATCTATCAAATTCATTTGATGTAAATTCTCCTCCTCCATCATACCTTAAACATTCAATCTTAACTATTATTTGAATCTCAATGATAGGTTTGAATGCCTTAAATCTATCTAGTACTTCTATTTTATTTTTTTTAAGAAAGTAACCCATGTCATTCTATGATAAATATCAATGAGTAACATAAAATACCTTTCACCATTTAGTCCTCTTGTCCTTTTAGGTCCACATAGGTCAGTATGAATCAACTCCAAAGGTCTTGTGGTAGAATACTCCTTATTCTTGAATCTTTTCCTTGTTTGTTTTCCCATTTGACATTCCTATGTTGTGAAAGCTAATATTTTCCATTATTTTGTGCCACAACCAGCATTCATTTCTCTGTGCCAACATACAACTATTTCTTTTGTTTTCCTTTACATAATATATATTACCATTTGTTCTTATACCTTCTGCAACTAACCTTTCATAACCTCATTTTCTGATCTCACATCTCGACCCATGAAATATGAGTGTGTAACCTTTATTGCACATCAGAATCACACTCAAAAGATTATGTCTCAAACCTTTACATCATTTGTCTTATGCTTACCATAAATGGATATGCTTCCTTTACCACGAATAGGTGCAACCTCCTCACCAGCAAACTCCATTGATCCACCATCATATTTTTTTCAATCTATCAACTTCCTTTTGTCACTTATCATATGATTTGAGCATCTGAAATCAATTATCCAAGCTTTAGATTCCACTTTTGCATGCAGTGCAATCTTCGCAGTCATTGATCTTTCATTGCTCTTCTCATCATGTAAAGTACTAGACCTTTCACTGTCCTTTTCTTCTATGACCAAAAATAATGATTCATCATTCAAGAAATCACAATCTTCTTCTTCATAGGAATAGGTCTTTGTCAAGAACAAGAACTCCTTTTAGGCTTCTCTTTGTCATTTATTCTTTTGTTTACGTCATCTGTCTTGTAATTATCCTTTCTCTTTTTATCATCATCTAATCTCTTATAGTTATCTTCCTTGAAAGTACATCTAACAACATAATGACCAATTATTCTTCGATTAAAATATTTGAAGGGCAACTTACCTTTATATTTTCTTGATCCTTTCTTTAGTATCCTCACAAAGTTTGCTTCAATATAATCCAGATCATTGCTCGACATTGTTTAGCTCCTCAAACCCCAATATCTCAAAGGTAGAGAGAGATCGATAGAGTTTATCCAAGGTATATGTATTCATGTTATGGATTTCTTCAACAGCATACTGTAGACACCTAAAATTGTCATGTCTAATTAAATAAATATTTTATTTATTTAATTATCTAAGCCTAATTCTTCTATTAATTAAATAAATCTTTATTTATTTAATTAACTCATTTATCCTCATCTAGCCTTATTTCTCATTTAAATAAATACATTTATTTATTTAAATTATCCTTTTCCTAAATTAAATAAATATTTATTTATTTAATTATCCCACTTCTTCTATTAATTAAATAAATCTTTATTTATTTAATTAATTCATTAGCCTTTTCTACCCATGACACATGTCATTCATCTCTTAATTCATACACTACCTACCTCTTTCATTATTTTATTATTTCTTCTACCTACCCTCTAATCATAGCCGACCTCCTTTTACACCTCTCAATCTTATCCCTCCATTTCTTATAGTGTCTTCTATATAAGGAGATGCTTCCTTCATTATCAAACCCTAACTACTTGATCAATTGACTACACTACGATCCTACTTGCAACCACATTTCGTTCTTTGTTGAGCTCTTGTGCACATAAAATTTGAGAGCAATTATATCAAGCAAGATCAATGGAGATAGGAAGAATGGAGATCAAAACCCTATTGGACATGTAATGGTATAATCTTTGTGATTTCATTTGATTTGCATTGTCTTAGGTAATCTTCACATGTTATGGTGGATCTTTGTTATTGTTAGGCTAGGATTTGGTGGTTGAATTCATTTAGCCTTTCAATTTTGTTATTATTGTTATCCATTTTCACCATAAACATTTTGGCACATCCAGTGGGACTCTTGTCCCTTTTATATTTAACCTCCTTGTTGTAGATTTTGTGTTTTTGAAGTTGCAGATCAGACATTTTCGACAGCATTTTTGGTATTTTCGCATCTGCGTACTTTCAGATCGCATTTTTAATTTTCTGCTGTGTCTGTGACAACTGAAATCGCATCTGTGTTATCGGCAATATTTTGTTTTGTAGGTTTTGGAAATTGCGTTTATGTCCTAAAGTCGCGTCTGTGCTGGTTTAAGCCGTGTCTGTGTTAACTGGCCACGTCTGTGATTTTGAGCCACATCTGTACCTCACAGAACTGCATTTGCGTCACAGAACCACGTCTGTGTCGAGGGTAACCACGTCTGTGTTCATCAATTTCAAATTTTGAAGTTTATTCATTCAATTTCAAGTTTTACATTTAGGGTTTCAAATCTAGTCTATTTTGAGCTAACATTTTCAGATCTAGCTAACGAAATTGGTGCAGCTTGTCTTGAAAGCAAAACGTTTGGTTGAAGGCCCCTATTTTCACAAAGTCTTTTGGGTTTAAAATTTACCTAACTTGTGTGCTTGTAGGAAGGGGTGATTATTTGAAACAATCCAAACTACTAACAACCTTTTGTTGCAGGTCCTTGGCAAGAGTTTTTGGATTTTTATTGTGTGCCTTATTTTCATAGACTAGCAAACACTTCAATTGGTGCACTAAAATTGAATCATTGTCTTTTGTGTCTTGAGCAATAGGCTCTTTTTGTTTAATCTTTAGAGGGCCTGTCTTCCCATGTGGTCATTAGGACTACTAGTGAGAAGAGAACGACCCAAGTGGTAGGGAGGAAAACCCACCTCTTCTGAACCACTATAAACAAATGTATTCATGGTGAAAACTATGGATAACGTGTGCTGATTAGTTCATACCGACACTATGTCTCCCCATAAACCCGTTTGATCAAATTTATTTGATCAGTTGTAGGGCGTAACCCCTACCAACTGGGAGCCTTCTATATTTACAGAGCTGAAAGTGCCGCATGTATGGCCACACGAGTGGATGCCCTTACTAGCACCTTTTTGTTTTAGAAGCCCAAATCCTTCTATTTGTTGGGGCAGGAGGTCGGACCTGTGGTAGCGGCCCACACACATACGGTTCTTAGTAGAGATACAAAGTTCGCCACGGGGAGTTTTCATGGGGACTGATGCTTGGCTGACCTGAGAAGTGAGTGCTGAGGGTGGAGCCAATGAGGTCAAGCATCTAAGTATCCTCTCTGAATAGCGTAGCCTCGGGGGTAAAACCCCATGTGGGATCAACAACTATTGTCTTGGCCCGCCATAAGAATTGTGCTTGACTTAATTTTAAACATTCAAACATTCAAGACCAAACAGCAAAACATTGTGTCTTTTGTGTCTTCAAGTGTATGCAAAACAATTTTACATCAAACAACACACTTTTCTTGGAGTCATTGTCA